>NW_021264552.1:15875-38626 GCF_002162155.2 Triticum dicoccoides
GAAAAGGGTATTTTTTAGGCATCGGGTTGTGTTTGGATCGGGCTTACACGTGGTGGTGTCGAAAAGTTGTAATTTTCAGGCATCGGGTTGTGTTCTGGTCGGGCTTACACGTTGTGGTGTGGAAAAGTTGTAATTTTCAGGCATTGGGTTGTGTTCTGGTCGGGCTTACATGTGGTGGTGTCGAAAAGTTGTAATTTTCAGCCCTCGGGTTGTGTTTGGGTCGAGCTTACACGTGGGGGTGTCGAAAAGGAGTAATTTTGTGGCCTCGAATTGTGTTTGGGTCGGTGTCGGTGTCAAAATCGGCGGATCTCGGGTAGGGGGTCCCGAACTGTGCTTCTAGGCGGATGGTAACAGGAGACAAGGGACACGATGTTTTACCCAGGTTCGGGCCCTCTTGATGGAGGTAAAACCCTACGTCCTGCTTGATTGATATTGATGATGTGGGTATTACAAGAGTAGATCTACCACGAGATCAAGGAGGCTAAACCCTAGAAGCTAGCCTATGGTATGATTTTTGTTATGTCCTACGGACCAAAACCATCCGGTTTATATAGACACCGGAGAGGGCTAGGGTTACATAGAGTCGGTTACAAAGGTAGGAGATCTACATATCCGTATCGCCAAGCTTGCCTTCCACGCCAAGGAAAGTCCCATCCGGACACGGGACGAAGTCTTCAATCTTGTATCTTCATAGTCTTGGAGTCCGGCCGATGATGATAGTTTGGCTATCCGGACACCCCCTAATCCGGGACTACCTCAGTAGCCCCCGAACCAGGCTTCAATGACGACGAGTCCGGCGCGTATATTGTCTTCGGCATTGCAAGGCGGGTTCTCCTTCAAATTCCATGTGCCTGCCGAATAGTGTCCGGCTTCCTTATAAATGTTGCGCTCCTTGGCTTCCATGTCCAATAATGGCCCTCTTCCACGTGTCGTATGAATGCGAAAAGCTAGGGTATTTTTGCGTTTTTCCCCCTAGCCGCGCGAACGAGCTGCCTATAAGAGAGGCGAGGATCTAGATCCAACTCACGCCATCCTCCTTCCGCAAGTACTCATCGAAGCGCCTCTGACAAAAATCCATTCCATCATGGATATTCGACGCGGCTCCTCCTCTCGCGCCCCCAGCCCTCAGCCAGGAGATTGGAGGAGATGTTCAGTTCCGCATAGCGAGCTAGTGGTGCTCCAAGCAGAGGGATATCTTCCCCCGGCCTTCATGGTTCCGGTTCGAGCCGGACTGGCCACCTACAAGGGTGGAAAGCAGGCGGAGAGCGTTCCCAATCCCTCCAGAGGAGAGCGGGTATGCTTCGTCCCTTATCTAATAAGGGGACTCGGATTTCCCATACATCCGTTTCTCCGGGGGCTCCTGGAGTTCTATGGACTCCAGCTTCACCACCTTACACCTGCCTCTATTTTGCACATCGCGGGCTTTGTAGCTCTTTGCGAGCTGTTCTTGGGCATCGAGCCCCATTTTGCGCTGTGGAAGAGATTGTTTTGCCTCGTACCCCGTTCTCACGAGGGGTCGATATATCAAGTGGGCGGAGCCGAAATATGGCGCATCACCGGGATCGGATATCTATCCGGAACCCCGAAGAAGGCGTCCGAAGACTGGCCTTCGGAACGGTTTTATATGGAAGACGCCCCACTGTCGGATCTAGTTCGGATCGGCCTCCCGGAGTTTAGCAACGCTCCCTTGAAGAAACGCCTGAGTTGGCGCCCGCGGAGCCCTCGACGGGAAGATGATGGGAGCGTCCAATATCTGATGGGCCGGATAAGGTTACTGGCCCACTCCGGATTGACCATGATTGGAGTCATGGCCACGTGCATTATGCGAGGGGTGCAGCCGCTCCAATATAGGGGCCACCCCATGTGGGATTTCAACGGGGAGGATGACGCCACCCGTCATGGCCGCAAGGGGCCGGGATTGGCCGCCGACTTGGTGAAGATCCTGTCCGGCTTGTACAAGGGGGAGAAGGAGGACTTCCTCCGCATGAGTCCATTGAATGGATTCTCCATGAATAACCCTCGGAGCTGGTTAAGCGGACGCTTATCTAGCCGATCCATATTCCCAAAGTCAAGTGTCTCACTTTGTGATTTTGACGCAGGAGATGCGCCGGGACGTGGAGGGCATACAAAGCCTGACTCCACAGCCCGAGGATCCGGGGCGATCCCTTGATCCGGCCTCCGAAGAGGATCCGGACATAAAGGTGGAGCTGATTGACGGGTTGCTCCACCAACTTAGCATGGACAATGCCCTAGTCGCCATTACGGCTGACTACCCCGGTTTATCTCCGGCTTCCCAGGTGACTACGACCGGAGTCCTGACACCATTACTTGGTCCATGCTTATTTATGACCACCGTGTACCAACGGTGCTCCGCAGGAGGCGCCTTTAAGGCGGGAAGCCGAACCCGCGGCGGCTGACCAACAAGGGTCAGTTCGGCCCAGCAGGCTAAGGAGGAGTGCGGCGCGAATCGAAACGTCGCCGCAACGGTACGGCGCACCACCGTTTTTAAGGGAAAGATCCCTAGGAGGTATATTAACGCTCATGATTTTTCTTGGAGAAAGAGCGCTCGCCGGACAGTGTCCAGAGAGGTTGCCAATCAAGCCTCCACCAGCCATGCTCCAACGCGTGGTCCGGAAGGGGAGGCGAACACAAGGCATGAGCCAGATGCTCCTCCAACGGAGGATGCCGACAGGCTGTCCGCCACCAGGTCTAAGGTGGAGAGCGCCATGAATCACAGGCGCCGTCGGACGGTTCTTCGTGACGCGTGTTTCTCTCCGGAGGCACTGAGTGCCTTTAATGCGGGAGACGCGCACCTCCGTGCCGCTTGAGATGGTCTAACCAGAGCCACGGAGCAGTATGTGAAAGACATACGGGTGAGGAATTTTAATAGTTATATATGCCAGTAGCCCCCGAGACTTAAAATAGTTAGAATAACTGATTTAAGGATCATTTGTTTATGCAGGATCTTACGGAGAAGAATACCTGTCTGTCCCAGGAGCTTCAAGAGTGCAAGGCCCAACTTGAGGCCGCACTAGCCGCCGCAGGGGGAGCCACAGAGACCCCCTCTGGTAATACATACTTCGAAAAGATAAGTAGTTTATGAAGTGCGGCGTGTGCGTAAGTCTGACAATAAAATTGCAGAGGGTGCCGGACTGGAACCGGACAAGCAACATCTGCTACGCCAGCTGAAGGCCGGCGAGAACGTGCTTATGAGGGTGCAGCAGGAGAGGAATAAACTCCAAGATGCCAACACCCAGCTGGGCGAAGAGCTAAAAGATGTTCGAGTCCAGCTGTCTGACTCCATAAAGGAGAATCGGCAGCTTCGTCGCGGCATTTATAGTAAGTGCTTGAGCAAACTCTTTTGAAAAGAAGAGTTCGGCGAGGAAGTCGATTAACAGAAATGTGTCTGTAGGTGTGCTCACAGGTCGTCCGGCGGAGGAAATGCCTGGTTCCACGGGTGACCTTCTTCCCGAGCTGCTGCAACTGCATGAACGTATTCGGCAGGTGATGAGCGGCGTCGTCTAGGCCTTATGGCCGTCCGTCTCCCTACCTGAGGGTCTTGGAGGGCTTGCTGACAAGCTTCAGGGAGTACGGCATCGGTTCCGTCTGTGGAAGATATCGGCCTGCCGTCAAGGCGCCAGAAAGGCCTGGGCCATGGTGAAGACGCAGTACACGAAGGCTGATCCAAACCACATGGCCGAGGTCGGACCTGTGGGGCCCAATGGGAAGGAGATCCCTGTGAGCTTAATGTACGGCGAGGTAGAGTTGGCCGCGAAATATTCCCAACGGGACTGTAAACTAGACAGCCTGTTAGATGGGATTGAAGAGGAGTTCAATCAGTCAATTTGACAATGTAATTTTTAAAATGACATGTAAAATGCCTTCTAGCCGGATTGTAGATCGTTTGTCTTTGCAGACCTTTTCGCTTCAACCTCGGGACCCAACAGTCCGGAGTGTGTCCGAATACTCTAACGGTTATAAAAACCGGGGCATGCATCACTAGTAGAAAACCACCCATTAGTCCCGGTTCGTAAGGGCCTTTAGTCCCGGTTCATGAACCGAGACTAATGGGTCGTTACTAATACCTCCACCCATTAGTCCCGGTTCAATCCAGAACCGGGACCAATGTGCCTCCACGTGGCTCTGTGTGCCCACCCCAGTCAGGGGGCCTTTGGTCCCGGTTGGTGGCACCAACTGGGACCAAAATGCATCCATGCGTCAGCATTCCAGTTGCTGGGGTTTTTCTGTTTTTTTTTGAAAGGAGGGGAGGTTGGGGGTTTTGGGGGGTTAATTTAATTAGGTGTTTCATATATTGTGTTAGCTAGCTAATTAATAGAGAGAAGTGTCCTCTTTTATGTCTGTGCTTGGACGCTATGTACTATATATACATAAGTGATCGAGAGAACCATTCAGTACAGAAGTTCGTCATGCATACCGAGAGAAGTGATCGATCGACCTCTCCTTCTCTGAGAGGTTGGTCGAACAACAAGTTTTCGTATCATGTATCCGACGCTACTGGCTACATACATGTACAATATGTATAAGATCTCTTATAATTACAAACCCCTAGCTATCATTTGAAATCAATTTCCACATGGTATTCTCCGGTTCTACTGATGACGTGGTCAAGAAAGAATCCCGCCAATTCCTCTTGAATTGCTTTCATGCGATCTGGTTCTAGGAGTTCATTCCGCATCTGCCATGTCTAATTTGAAGAAGGGGGTTAATTAATACATATATATGAATGAAACTCAACAGAAATGATGGTGTAATAAAATGAAATTGTGAATATTATTGCTTACGCACTTCATATTGTCTTTGAGAGTAGCCCCGCTTGTTTTTCAAAGTCGCCGTGTGGATGAACTCGCACACGTAGTATCCACAGAAATCATTCCCTTCCTCCTGCCACAAGCACTTTACGAGAAATAGAGGTCAATCAAACTGATAATGAAGCATTATAAATGGCATTGATGAAAGTATAGCTATATATAGAATCAACGGGCCGGAGATGCGCGCAACTAGCTAGCCAGTAGTACTTACTTTCGGGTATGTATATCGCAGCTCCTTCGGCAGTCCCGGAGCTTCTGCGGTGAACTGTTTCCAAACCCTGCAAGACAAAGAAAATAATTATTATTACTTGAGATATCAGGAAATGAACAAAAAGTTACCGATATGGTGCGATAATTATGATCGATTGAACTTACTTGCGGAGCATTTCAGTCATGTCCGCATAGGTTTTGGGATCTTTCCGTCTCGAGTCTAAGACGGTTACTAGTCCACGCTCAAGCTTAATCTCCAGAAGAATATAGTGGTACCTGCACACGCATGCATAACTCATCAATTACATTACTATAACCTCGCTTGAGTAATAATGGAAACCGAATATGCACACGACAGTAACACTCACGGGCCGTTGTAAGGAAAGAGTATGGTATCTTTGTTTTGATTTTTTATCAACGATCGTAGCAAGTTGTCCTCGGATTCTTTGACGTTCTTTTTAACCAGAAATACATCTATGATATTTGTGTTAATGAACCCAATATCATAAATTTCTTGTTTTTTGCACTCGACGATCTTCAATCTGCATAATATATTGAGGATAATTAATTATAAATACATGCATGCAATGAAAGAGCCGAGCTATATATAGAGACTTAATGACAGAAATAGTACTTACAGGCAGTAGCAAAAGACCATTAATTTATCGAGGGCCTTTTGATTGAAGAACTCGAAGAACTCCTCAAATGGAACAGTCAACAGATCATTTGCAACGAGATTGTGCTCCTCTTTAATATGCAGATACAAAGCATTCTTACCATCAGACTCTCTGCAGGTTTCCATGTACCAATTATGGAATCTTCGCATCATTGTTGTCAGAGATTTTTCATCTTTGACAAGAGGCTTCCCGTACTCGTATCTGTGTCCGTCCACCTTCAAGAAATCAGGAAGTGCATCGTCAGGCAGGTAATCATCAAGATTGCCATAACCGGCCACCGTCCCCGGAGCATTAGACACATTGAGCGGGGGGCACGATTGCTGTGCTTGTTCGCCGAGCTGGGCAATTTTTTCCCCTTTGCTCGTTGTTTTGACCTTTTAGCACTGACAGTAGTTCCCGACCGCTGGGCTTGGAGATATGTCTGGTCAGTAATGCGCTCATAGTTGGTTCTCGGCGGAGACTTTGGTGGTTTCCTCAGGGCATCGATAGTGCGCTTTGCTTTCACCGGATCTACCTTCTCCTCCGGAGGTGGATGTCTCTTTGCTTTCACCCCTTCAAAGAACTCCTTCACATGGGCCTGCACAATCGTATTGTTTTCCTCCTCGGACCTCTCGTACGGTAACTTCTCTAGAGGCTTGAGAGATGATGGACCGTATTTGTATTGCCTCCCGCCTCTGGTTGTGCTTCTAGACGCCGGAGCAGACGGAGCAGCTGCGGCGTCTGCCTTCTTTCGTGCTTGCTTACGAGGCGGAGGAGAAGGAGTACGATGCGCCGGAGCAGCCGGGGCGGCGGCGGGTCTCTTCCGCCCTTGCTGGCGAGGCGGAGAAGGAGGATGCTGCTGGCTGCTTGGGAGCGCCGGCGCAGGCGGAGAAGGAGGCGGAGTGCCGCCATGCGCCAGAGAAGGAGGCGGAGTGCCGCCACACGTGCCCTGATCGTCACTCGCCGGAGGAGGAGGCGGTAGAGGAGGCGGAGTGCCCTGACTCGCCGGAGCAGGAGGAGGAGGCAGAGGCGTCCAGTTCAGAAGGTTGATGAGCTCCTTCTTCCATAGGCATGGAGTCTTCAGAGCAGAACCCAGCCTAGTCTTCCCTTCACCGGTAGGGTGGTCAAGCATGAGGTCCTCAAATCCCTCCGTTATTTCATCCACCATCACCTTAGCATATCCTTTTGGAATCGGCTGGCAGTGATAAGTTGTGCCGGGTCCACTAGGATAAACTTGGCCAACAGCGGCCTTGACATTCAAATTCATCCATCGCGCCATCATGTGGCAATTTTGAGACTCCGTGATACCATCCACGGGATAGCTGGCAGGAGCCGTCAAGACATGCTCCGGCTGAAGCAGCTCGGTGGAAGCCACGCTGCTTCTCCGCTGAGATGGCGGGGTAGCTTCGCGGGAAGCTTCGGCATGTCATTTGTTGCGATCTGCTGCTTCTCGTTCCTCTTCTCGATCCTCTAGCCCCATTACCCTTCCAAGCAGCGCCTGCATTTGGTCCTGCTCCAGTTTCTTCCTCCTCTCGTGGGTTTTGTAACCCCCTGCGTCCGGAAAACCAACCTTCCACGGAATGGAGCCTGGCGTGCCTCGTGTCCGTCCAGGGTGCTCGGGATTCCCAAGGGCCATTGTGAGCTCGTCCTTCTCCCTGTTTGGAAGGAACGTCCCTTGCTGCGCTGCATCGATATAGTGTCGAAGGTTCTTGACTGGTATTTGCAGTTGCTCGTCCATCCACTGACACTTCCCTGTTACAGGGTCCAAGGTTCCGCCAGCCCCGAAGAACCAAGTCCGGCAATGGTCTGGCCAGCGCATTGTCTCTGGTTCGATCCCTTTTTCAAGCAGATCATGCTCAGCCTTGGACCACTTAGGCCGGGCTTTGAGGTAGCCACCTGACCCCGTGCGATGGTGAAGCTTCTTCTTCGCAGCATTTTTCTTGTTTGTCTCCGACATCTTCTTACTCTTTTCCGATGTCTTGTGGGCCACAAATGCGGGCCAGTGATCTTTGATCTTCTCATATTTGCCGATGAATTCTGGTGTCTTTTTTTCCTTAACAAACTGGTTCAGCTCTTTCCTCCACCTCCTCATTAGGCCTGCCATCTTCTTAAGAGCACAAGACTTGATTAATTGCTCTTTAACTGGCTTCGCCGGATCCTCCTCTAGCGGTAGGGTGAAATTTGCCTTCAGCTCAGTTCAAAGATCTTCTTTCTGCATATCATTGACATAAGACACCTCAGCGTCTTCATCCTTAGCAGGCTTATACCATTGCTGGATGCTGATCGGGATCTTGTCCCTAACAAGAACCCCGCACTGAGCATAAAATGCCTTCCTTGTCCGGATGGGTTCAATCGGTTCGCCGTCGGGCGCGATTTCTATGATCTCAAACTTTTCATCTGAGCTCAACCTTTTCTTCGGGCCTCGTCTCCTTACCGAAGTTGTGCTCGATCCGGAGGGCTAGAAATTATAAGGAAGAAAGACGACAGTAATTAATATGTGTACATATACCAAAACAATGGATGCATCAATTAACTAGTCAGCACGGGCTTAACTAATATATATATACCTGGCCGGACTCGGTTCAGTGACCGGAGCAGTCAGCACGGTCTCCTTCGTCTTGTACCTCCATTGTGTCACCGGAGCATCATGAACATAGTCCTCCTCTTGTACCGGCATTAATGGGTCGAAGCCACCATCATAAACATAGCCCTCTTCTTCATCTAGCTGATCAACGGTGTCGAGGAGAAATGACGCAACATCATCACTTGATCCATTTGCGATTATGTCCCCCAACATCGCTTCTGTTTCTTCGTCTCAGGAGTGCTCCATAGTTTCTGCAAATATTTACAACATGTCAATTATTATTCAAACATGGTACAGATGGATATATATATATATATATATATATATATATATATATATATATATATATATATATATATATATATATGTGGCAAACGTAGAACTAGCTAGCTAATCACAATAAGGAATCATGTTAGTGGCCTCGACACAACGCTTCAAGGGTTTGGGGTGGCCTCGACGATAACGCTCTTTTAACTTGATAAATTTGGGTGGCCTCGAGAGAGTTAATTTGTCGGGTAGGGGCGCGGCGGGAGGGGGTAGGAGACCAACATCATTTTCTCTCTAAGGTTTGGGTGTCCTCGAGAGTTTTGGTCGAGCGAGAGGGCCAAGGGGGGTGCTGCAGTTGTATAAGTTATCACGGTCGAGAGGGGGTATATATATATATCGACCGCACCTCATGTCGAAGTTATCTAGAGGGGGTTATATCTTCTTCTCCTCTTCTTTTTCTTCTTCTCCCTCGAGAAAGGAAAATAATTAAGGAAAAGGAAGAAAAGAGAAAAAGGAAGAAGGAAGAAGAAGAAGAAAAAAAAGAGGAGAAGAAGAAAGGAATAGAGGAGAAAGAAGAAAAAAATAGAATTTCTTCTTCTCCTCTTCTTTTTCTTCTTTTTTCCTCTTCTTATTTATTTCTCCTCTTCTTCCTCTCCTCTTTTTCTCCTTTCTTCCTCTTCTTATTTTCCTTTTTCCTCTCATTCTTTTAGTATTGCTTGTTTTAAAAAAAATGTTCAAATAGAAAATTTTGAAAAAAACAAAGGTTTTGCCTAATGCATTGTTCATATGAATATACAAACATTTGCATATTATACAATAATTAATATCACCAATAGATACAATAAATACAGAGCGACGAAGAGCCAATAGATACAAAAAATCTATGAACAGAAAAAAAACATGAACAATAAATACACATATGAACAATAAATACATATATGAACAAAAACATGCTCTGAACAATTTTTGAACATTACATACACATAGCCACATACATACACATATACATTATATATATATATGAACAAAAAATTAAACTAATAAAAATGAAAAAAAACAGAGCCGCATATATATATAGCCACATACATACACATATATATACATTGAACAAAAAAATTAAACTAATAAAAATGAAAAAAAACAGAGCCGGTGCGGCGCGGCGGCTCACAGCGGCGGCGGCGCGCGGGGGCGGGCGACGGCGACGGGGCAGGGGCTCGGGGCACGGCGCGCGGGGGCGGGCGACGGCGACGGGGCAGCCTGGCGGCGACGACGGCGAGCGCGGGCTCGGGGAGGACGGCGTGGGCTCGGGGAGGCCGGCGCGGGCTTGGGGAGGCTGGTGACGACGACGGGCGCGGGCGACGGCGACGGCGACGGCGGGGGCGGCGGGCGGCGTCAGGGCAGCCTGGCGGCGTCGATGTGCTCGGCGTCGTCGGGGGGCAACTGGTGGCGATGAACTCTGCAAAACTGCGAAGTGCTACTTATATACAAGGAGCATTGGTCCCGGTTGGTGGCACAAACCGGGACTAATGCACCCTTTAGTCCCGGTTGGTGCCACCAACCGGGACCAAAGGCCTCTTTTTCGGTAGCCCAAAGGGCGGGAAGCTGCGACCTTTAGTCCCGGTTGGTGGCACCAACCGAGACCAATGCCCCCCCCTTTAGTCCCGGTTGGAGCCACCAACCGGGACCAAAGGCCCCTGTGCTGCCCGCATCGGGGCCAAAGTTTAGTCCCACCTCGCTAGTTGAGAGGGGCGCGTAGTGGTTTATAAGCCCCACTGCCGCACCCCTCTCGAACTCCTCTCTACTACAGGCTTATGGGCCTACTTGCGACTGCTTTGCCTGATGGGCCTTCTCGGCCTACTACGGGCCTGAATCCTGGCCCATAGTAGGGATTCAAGTCGTATTCAGGCCGTGGGGGCCAAGTGGGGGGCATTTTTTTTGTTTTCTTTACTTATTGTTGCTATTTTTATTTTTTTCCAGTTTTTTTGTTTTGTTTTGTGCATTATTTATTTTCTTTTGTTTTTTTCTTTATTTTTAATTCTTTTTGCTTTTAGTTTTAGGAAAATTATAAACTTTCCACTTTTTTTGTTTTTTTGTTTTCTTTCTTGCTTATTTTATTTTGTTTCTACTTACAACAAAATACTTATTGTTGCTATTTTTAATTATTACGAGGGCCGAACCATAAGACATTAAAGCATTTCAAATGAACTCTGAAAAAGTTGAAAGTTGGCATGGTATCATAAATTGACCCACACATAGCATGTGCATGTACAAAACGGACAATGGTATCATACTCGTCAGTTACAAAGTTGGCATGGTATCATCATAATAGTTGCGCGAGAAAGTCTTCACTTTTTCTTCGCTTGTGTCATTTGCTTATTGCGCCGTAACCATGGATAATCTTCATCGTTTATCAGGATGCTGGGGTCAGCCTCGACCTTAAAGGGACGAATTTCATGAAACTTTTCATAATCTTCAGACATGTCTGTCTTGTCCTCCACTCCCACGATGTCCCTTTTTCCTGAAAGAACTATGTGGCGCTTTGGCTCATCGTATGATGTATTCGCTTCCTTATCTTTTCTCTTTCTCGGTCTGGTAGACATGTCCTTCACATAGATAACTTGTGCCACATCATTGGCTAGGACGAACGGTTCGCCAGTGTACCCAAGATTTTTCAGATCCACTGTTGTCATTCCGTACTGTGGGTCTACCTGTACCCCGCCTCCTAACACATTGACCCATTTGCACTTAAACAAAGGGACCTTAAAATCATGTCCGTAGTCAAGTTCCCATATGTCCACTATGTAACCATAATATGTGTCATATCCCCTCTTGGTTGTTGCATCAAAGCGGACACCGCTGTTTTGGTTGGTGCTCTTTTGATCTTGGTCAATCGTGTAAAATGTATTCCCATTTATCTCGTATCCTTTCCAAATCAATACAGTCAAAGATGGTCCCCTGGATAACAAGTACAGCTCATCACAAACAGTGTTGTCACCTCTGATACGTGCTTCCAACCAACTGCTGAAAGTCCTGATGTGTTCACATGTAATCCAGTCGTCGCACTGCTCCGAGTGTTTGGAGCGCAGACTGTTCTTGTGTTCATCGACATACGGGGTCACCAAGGTAGAGTTCTGTAGAACTGTGTAGTGTGCTTGAGACCAAGAATATCCGTCCCTGCATATTATTGAGTCCCTTCCAAGCGTGCCTTTTCCAGTCAGTCTCCCCTCATACCGCGATTTAGGGAGACCTATCTTCTTAAGGCCAGGAATGAAGTCAACACAAAACCCGATGACATCCTCTGTTTGATGGCCCATGGAGATGCTTCCTTCTGGCCTAGCGCGGTTACGGACATATTTCTTTAGGACTCCCATGAACCTCTCAAAGGGGTACATATTGTGTAGAAATACAGGGCCCAGAATGACAATCTCGTCAACTAGATGAACTAGGACGTGCGTCATGATATTGAAGAAGGATGGTGGGAACACCAGCTCGAAATTGACAAGACATTGCACCACATCACTCCTTAGCCTTGGTATGATTTCTGGATTGATCACCTTCTGAGATATTGCATTGAGGAATGCACATAGCATCACAATGGCTAATCGGACATTTTCCGGTAGAAGCCCCCTCAATGCAACCGGAAGAAGTTGCGTCATAATCACGTGGCAGTCATGAGACTTTAGGTTCTGAAACTTTTTCTCTGCCATATTTATTATTCCTTTTATATTCGACGAGAAGCCAGTCGGGACCTTCATACTAAGCAGGCATTCAAAGAAGATTTCCTTCTCTTCTTTGGTAAGAGCATAGCTGGCAGGACCTTCATACTGCTTTGGAGGCATGCCGTCTTTTTCGTGCAAACGTTGCAGGTCCTCCCGTGCCTCAGCTGTATCTTTTGTCTTCCCATACACGCCCAAGAAGCCTAGCAGGTTCATGCAAAGGTTCTTCGTCACGTGCATCACGTCGATCGAAGAGCGGACCTCTAGGTCTTTCCAGTAGGGTAGGTCCCAAAATATAGATTTCTTCTTCCACATGGGTGCGTGTCCCCCAGCGTCACTCAGAACAGCTAGTCCGCCGGGACCCTTTCCAAAGATTACGTGTAAATCATTGACCATAGCAAGTACGTGATCACCGGTACGCATGGCGGGCTTCTTCCGGTGATCTGCCTCGCCTTTGAAATGCTTGCCTTTCTTTCGACATTGATGGTTGGTCGGAAGAAATCGATGATGGCCCAGGTACACATTCTTCCTGCAGCTTGCCAGGTATATACTATCGTTGTCAAGTAAACAGCGCGTGCATGCGTGGTATCCCTTGTTTGTCTGTCCTGAAAGGTTACTGAGAGCAGGCCGATCGTTGATGGTCACGAACAGCAACGCCTTTAGGTTAAATTCCTCCTGTTTGTGCTCATCCCACATACGTACACCGTTTCCATTCCACAGCTCTAAAAGTTCTTCAACTAATGGCCTTAGGTACACATCAATGTCATTTGCCGGGTTGCTTAGGGCCTTGGATGAGAACTGGCATCATAATGAACTTCCGCTTCATGCACATCCAAGGAGGAAGGTTATACATACATAGAGTGACGGGCCAGGTGCTGTGATTGCTGCTCTGCTCCCCGAAAGGATTAATGCCATCCGCGCTTAAAGCAAACCATACGTTCCTTGGCTCACTTGCAAACTCATCCCAGTACTTTCTCTCGATTTTTCTCCACTACGACCCGTCAGCGGGTGCTCTCAACTTCCCGTCTTTCTTACGGTCCTCACTGTGCCATCGCATCAACTTGGCATGCTCTCCGTTTCTGAACAGACGTTTCAACCGTGGTATTATAGGAGCATACCACATCACCTTCGCAGGAACCCTCTTCCTGGGTGGCTCGCCATCAACATCACCAGGGTCATCTCGTCTGATCTTATACCATAATGCACCGCATACCGGGCATGCGTTCAGATCCTTGTACGCACCGCGGTAGAGGATGCAGTCATTAGGGCATGCATGTATCTTCTGCACCTCCAATCCTAGAGGGCATACGACCTTCTTTGCTGCGTATGTACTGTCGGGCAATTCGTTATCCTTTGGAAGCTTCTTCTTCAATATTTTAAGTAGCTTCTCAAATCCTTTGTCAGGCACAACATTCTCTGCCTTCCACTGCAGCAATTCCAGTACGGTACCCAGCTTTGTGTTACCATCTTCGCAATTGGGGTACAACCCTTTTTTGTGGTCCTCTAGCATGCGATCGAACTTCAGCTTCTCCTTTTGACTTTTGCATTGCGTCCTTGCATCGACAATGACCCGGCGGAGATCATCATCATCGGGCACATCGTCTGGTTCCTCTTGATCTTCAGCAGCTTCGCCCGTTGTAGCATCATCATGCACATCGTCTGGTTCCTCTTAATCTTTAGGAGCATCACCGTATTCAGGGGGCACATAGTTGTCATCGTACTCTTCTTCTTCGCCATCTTCCATCATAACCCCTATTTCTCCATGCCTCGTCCAAACATTATAGTGTGGCATGAAACCCTTGTAAAGAAGGTGGGTGTGGAGGATTTTCCGGTCAGAGTAAGACTTCGTATTCCCACATACAGGGCATGGACAACACATAAAACCATTCTGCTTGTTTGCCTCAGCCACTTCGAGAAAATCATGCACGCCCTTAATATACTCGGAGGTGTGTCTTGAACCGTACATCCATTGCCGGTTCATCTGCGTGCATTATATAATTAAGAGACCAAATTAATAGAAGTTCATCATCACATTAAAACCAAAGTACATACATAGTTCTCATCTAACAACATAAAGCTCTGCAGAGCATCTAAATTAATTAAACCATACACTGAAACTATGTAAAACATTTCAGTGCGAAAAAAAATGTGATCATAATCGCAACCAATGTAACAACTGATCCAATGGCATAATGATACCAAGCCTCGGTATGAATGGCATATTTTCTAATCTTTCTAATCTTCAAGCGCATTGCATCCATCTTGATCTTGTGATCATCGACGACATCCACAACATGCAACTCCAATATCATCTTCTCCTCCTCAATTTTTCCAATTTTTTCCTTCAACAAATTGTTTTCTTCTTCAACTAAATTTAACCTCTCGACAATAGGGTCGGTTGGAATTTCGGGTTCAACAACCTCCTAGATAAATAAAATATATGTCACGTTGGTCGGCATAATTGTCATAAACAATAAATGAACCAATAGTTATGAAAAGATAATATATACCACATCTGAATCATAGACAGGACGAAGGCCAACGGGGGCGGATACCAAAACCATCGCACTATATAAGATGCAATAATAAAAGTAAGAAAATTATACAAGTATCTATATAAACATACAAGTAAGAGTTTTTTTCCTTTCAGAAAGAAGATAAGAACAAGAGGCTCACCACGGTGGTGCCGGCGACGCGGGCGATCGACGGCGGTGAAGACGGGGACGGGACGTGACGGACCGCTAAACCTAGACAAATATTGAGAAAAATGGAGCTTGGAGGTGGAGCTTAGAGAGGAGAAAGCTTAAGTAGTGTGGCTCGGGCATTCCATCGAACACCTTGTGTGCATAGGAGGTGAGCTAGAGCAACACAAAGCTCTCTCCTCGCCGGCCACGAAAAACAGAGCAGAGAGAGTGCTCTGCTCGCGGGGTATATATAGGCAATTAATTGGTCCCGGTTCGTGCCATGAACCGGGACTAAAGGGAAGCCTTTGGTCCCGGTTCATTCCCCCAACCGGGACCAATGGTGGTGGGCCAGGAGCAAGGCACATTGGTCCCGGTTCGTCCCGCCAACCGGGACCAAAAGGTCCAGACGAACCGGGACCAATGGCCCACGTGGCCCGGCCGGCCCCTGGGGCTCAAGAACCGGGTCCAATGCCCCCATTGGTCCCGGTTCTGGATTGAACCGGGACTAATGGGCTGGACCGACCTGGACCATTGCCCCCTTTTCTACTAGTGCATGGAGACCAGGCGTAGGGGTCATTAGTGCTTTATCAGACAAGTGCCCAACTAGTTATGTTATATTACATGGTTAGTAAGAAACATATTCCAGGGAGAATAGTTCCGTTAGGGGTTCCTTTCCCTGGGAGGCATGCCCTAAGGTGCATGTCCGTACTGCGAAGAGAGCAGAAAAAGCATCTGGGGGCAGATAAGTAAATAAGTAATAAATCATCTTTCAAGTCACCGACCGAATATTCCCTTAAGAACGCTAGCTTTTGGCTTCACCCAGTGTGAGCTACACATCCGGCTGACCCGGCAGTAACAATCGCAGAGGTGCTCCCTTTACCTCCTAGCCGAACAATCGGGAACGTAGGGGTAAGCACAGGAGCCAGGCAACCCAGCTTGGCCAAAACTTAAGTCATATCGATGCATATAATGGTGAATAAAAGGTACATGCGGAAGTATGACACATGTGTTGGGCATGAAGCCCATAAAAATAAGCTTCTGTTAAAGAAGCCCCCAGGTATAATGAGTGCGAGTAGCACATCAAGTGTGTGCGAACAATGCGCAGATTAGCCCTTCAAAGGCTTTTACTAAAAAAAGGGGGGGAAGAAGGAGGGGAACAAGAGACAACAAAAATATAAAAGGTGGGCGGAGGAGGGAGACGAACTCTCAGTCCGACGCTAGGCATAGAATCTTCGGAGACGGGCTGCGTTCCATGGGTTCGGCTCGAGTCGGTTGTCAGATGCGTTACATAGACGGTATGCTCCGCCGGTCAGGACTTGGTCAATGATGAAGGGACCTTCCCATTTGGGCTTAAGTTTGTCCTTTTTCTTGTCCGGCAGGCGTAGAACAAGTTCGCCAACATTGTAAGTTTTGGCCCATACTTCTCTGCTTTGATATCTTCGAGCCTGCTGCTGATAGAATGCGGAACGAGCTTTTGCCACATCCCGCTCCTCCTCTAAGGCGTCCAAACTGTCCTGCCGATCCAACTCGGCTTCTCTTTCTTCGTACATGCGCACGCGAGGTGAGTCATGAATTACATCGCAGGGCAAAACTGCCTCTGCGCCATACACCATAAAAAATGGTGTGAATCCGGTAGTGCGGTTCGGCGTGGTCCGCAGCCCCCAGAGTACGGAGTCGAGCTCCTCTACCCAGTGCGTGTTAGATTCCGTGAGGGACTGCACTAATCTGGGTTCGATGTCGCTCATGATTAGACCATCTGCTCGTTCGACTTGACCGTTAGTTTGGGGGTGATAGACTGAAGCGTAGTCGAGCCTGATGCCCATGTTTTTGCACCAGAGTTTAACCTCGTCGGCCGTGGAATTCGTGCCATTATCAGTGATGATGCTGTGGGGGACACCATAACGGTGTACTACCCCGGATATGAAGTCTATCACGGGTCCGGATTCGGCCATTTTAACTGGCTTGGCCTCTATCCATTTGGTGAATTTGTCCACCATGACCAATAGGTATTTTTGCTTGTGGGTTCCCCCTTTAAGGGGTCCAACCATGTCAAGCCCCAGACCGCGAACGGCCAGGTGATGGGTATAGTTTTGAGGGCGGTGGGTGGCATGTGGCTTTGATTAGCAAAGAGCTGGCAACCGACGCATCGTTGGACTAAGTCCTGAGCATCTGCCCGGGCAGTCGGCCAATAAAATCCTGTAAGGAACGCCTTGCCTACGAGGGCCCGTGCTACGGCATGGTACCCGCCGAGTCCGGCGTGAATTTCAGCCAGGAGATTTCGCCCTTCCTCTTCGGAGATGCACCTTTGAAGGACTCCGGTTGTGCTTTTCTTATAAAGTTCTCCCTCATGGACCTTGTAGGCTTTAGATCGCCGAACTATGAAGCGGGCCTCATTTTGGTCTTCGGGAAGTTCCTGCCTAGTTAAGTAGGCTAGGAATGGTTCCATCCACGGGGCGATTACTGCCATTATTTCGTGGGCTGAGGGTGTTATTTCATTGGCTGAGCCACCGACTGTGTCAGAATGTTCCGTGTTGGGTGGCGCGGTTGTTTCCGGGTTGTTATTTTTGGACTCCTCTTCCCATAATACGGATGGCTTAAAGAGCCGCTCCAGGAAGATGTTTGGAGGGACGGTGTTGCGTTTTGCGCCGATGCGCGCCAACACGTCGGCTGCCTGGTTATTATCCTGGGCTACATGGTGGAATTCGAGTCCTTCAAACCGAGCTAACATTTTTAAGACGATGTTACGATAGGCTGCCATTTTCGGATCCTTGGCGCCAAAGTCTCCATTTACTTGGGATATTGCAAGGTTTGAATCCCCGCGCACCTCTAGGCGTTGACTATCCATGGAGATTGCCATTCAGAGACCATGTAGAAGGGCCTCGTATTCGGCTGCATTGTTGGAGTCCGTGTACATTATCTGAAGTACGTATTGGACTGTGTCTCCGGTTGGGGACGTCAATACGACACTAGCCCCCAAGCCAGCCAACATTTTGGAGCCGTCGAAATGCATGATCCAATTGGAGTATGCGCTGTACTCTTTAGGGAGTTCGGCTTCGGTCCATTTGGCGATGAAGTCAGCCAAAACTTGCGACTTTATAGCTCGCCTTGGCTTGTAGATTATGTCAAATGGTAAGAGCTCAATGGCCCATTTTCCAATCCTGCCCGTCGTGTCGCGGTTGTTTATAATGTCGTTGAGAGGTACTTCAGAGGCCACTGTTATCAAGCACTCTTGAAAGTAGTGTCGCAGCTTCCGGGATGCCATGAACACCGCGTACGCTATCTTTTGATAATGTGGATACCGGGACTTGCATGGAGTTAAGACAGTGGATACGTAGAACACTGGTTTTTGAAGAGGGAATTTGTGTCCTTCTGTTTCTCGTTTGACGACGAGCGCTGCGCTCACAACTTGATGTGTTACCGCGATATATAATAACATTGGTTCGCCTAGGTTGGGCACGGCCAGGACCGGATTTGTTGCTAATATGGCCTTTATTTCTTCGAGTCCGGCCGTGGCAGCATCCGTCCACTCGAAGTGTTCGGTGCGCCGGAGGAGGCGGTAGAGAGGCAATGCCTTTCCCCCCAAACGGGAGATGAATCGGCTTAGAGCCGCCACGCATCCAGTCAGTTTTTGTATTTGTTTGAGATCTTTTGGGATATCCAATTGTGACAGAGCTTGGATCTTGGCTGGGTTTGCTTCAATTCCTCTATCGGATACAATGAAGCCCAAGAGCTTTCCGGCTGGTACGCCGAAAACGCATTTTTCCGGGTTGAGCTTAATGTCATATGCTCGGAGGTTGTCGAAAGTGAGCCTCAAATCGTCTACTAGAGTTTCGACGTGTTTGGTCTTAACGACCACATCGTCTACGTATGCCTCCACTGTTTTGCTGATCTGGGTAGCCAGACATGTCTAAATCATGCGTTGATATGTTGCGCCGGCGTTTTTAAGTCCGAAGGGCATTGTGTTGAAGCAGAATGGTACGTATGGAGTAATGAATGCCGTTGCGGCCTGGTCTATTTCCGCCATCTTGATTTGATGGTATCCGGAGTATGCGTCGAGGAAACACAATGAATCGTGCCCCGCGGTAGCATCGATGATTTGGTCGATGCGAGGGAGGGGGAAAGGATCCTTTGGACAGGCCTTATTAAGGTCTTTAAAATCCACACAAAGGCGCCAGGATTTGTCCTTTTTTGGTACCATTACCAGGTTCGCTAGCCAGTCCGGATGTTTTATATCTCTGATGAATCCGGCTTCTAATAGTTTGGCTAGCTCCTCTCCCATTGCCTGTCTTTTGGGTTCGGAAAATCGTCGAAGAGCCTGTTTGACTGGCTTGAATCCTTTTAGGATATTTAGGCTGTGCTCTGCCAGCCTGCGTGGGATTCCTGGCATATCTGAAGGGTGCCAGGCAAAAATGTCCCAATTTTCCCGAAGGAATTCTCGTAGTGCGGCTTCTACATCAGGGTTTAATTGTGCCCCAATGGAGGCCGTCTTTGTGGGGTCCGTTGGATGGACCTGAAATTTGACTATTTTGTCTGCTGGTTTAAAAGAGGTGGACTTAGATCTCTTATCGAGTATCACATTGTTCCTATTCACCGTGGAGCATAGTGTAGTGAGTTCTTCTGCTGCTAGGGCTTCCGATAGTGCCTCTAGGGCTAGTGCGGCTGTCTTATTTTCAGCGCGGAGTGCTATGTCCAGATCATTGACCAAAGTGATGATTCCATTTGGCCCGGGCATTTTGAGCTTCATGTATCCGTAATGGGGTACGGCTTGGAAAATTGTGAATGCCTCTCGCCCTAATAGAGCGTGATATCCGCTGCTGAACGGGGCCACTTGGAACGTGACTTCCTCGGACCTGTAGTTGTCCGGCGAGCTGAACACCACATCTAGTGTGATTTTTCCTGTGCAGCGTACTTCCCGATTAGGGATTATTCCTCTAAAGGTTGTGCTGGTTCGCTCAATGCGGCTCCAGTCTATTTCCATTTTTTGGAGGGTTTCCTCGTAGATGAGGTTTAATCCGCTGCCGCCATCCATGAGTACCTTGGTAAGACGAAAGTCGTCCACTATTGGACTGAGGACCAATGCGGCTGGTGCTTGGGCTGTTCGGAATTTAGGTTCGTCGCTGGCATTGAAGGTGATAGCCGTGTCGCTCCATGGATTTGTTGTTGCTATTTGGTACACTTCTGCAAGGCTGCGGATTGTTCGTTTCCGCATATTATTTGATGCGAAAGTCTCGAAGACTGTTAATACCGTACTGGTACTGTTGGGCTGGTTCTCCGGGGCTAGAAGCCCTTTGCCACTTTTGGCCACCTGCCGCAGTATCCAACATGCTCGAAGGCTATGTGTTGGAGTGGCGCCTTCTGTATTATGGATTTTGCAGGGTCTGGTGAGCCATCCCTCCAGCATGGTTCCGTACCCTTTAGGGGGTTTTTGCTTTTTGGTTTTTGACCCAGGTGCTTGAGCATGGTGCACCCTTTTATTCCGGACTAGGGTTGTGTTCAGGGTCGGATTGTCCCAAAATCTAGTTTCGGTTTTCTAGGCACTCTCCATCGCACAGTATTTTCGTACTATGGTTGCCAGGTCGGCGAAGCGCGTGACTTCGCGACGACTTATGGCGTTCATGATTCCCTTGTCCGTGCAATTGTTGCAAAAAATAGAGATTGCGCTTTCCTCACGGCAGTCCTTTATCCTGTCCATAACCAGGAGGAATCTGTCCCAGTAATGATGTACTATTTCATCGGGCTCTTGCCATATTTGAGATAGATCGCTTGTGTTTGGGTGGGCGGGTGGAACTAAATTCGGAACCCCGCCCAATCTGAGGCTCAAAGGCCGAGGAGTTTCCGGATTTGGAAGCTTGGATTGCTGGAGGTCGTTCAACGAATCTAGTCCGTTGTCTGACTTTAGGTTCAGTACTCGATTGACGTCCGTACCTCCGCGGGAATCCAGCATGGAGGGATCGGGAATCCGGACATAACTAGTTTTCAACATAGAAGAAGAGTCGCCGTGTTGTTCTTCTACCACAGCAACATGGTGGGTAGCCTGGGGAGAGTTAATTTCTCTCATATCGGTTTTAAGCCCAATCTGATCATAGTTTGTAGCGACTCCCAGGGTGGCGATGCAATCCAAGAGCTCGTTTACGGAAGAGAGCTCGATCGGATCCAGCTGCTCGGCGATTTCCGAGTTGATGTGAAGATCCCTTTTGATGACCCGAGAGGTCATCGTCGAAGCGGTGGCCGAACAGGCGGTCATAAGAAAACCACCTAGACGGATAGCTTGACCGGCGGCCAAAGCTAATTTGTCAATGGTATCGTCTTTAAAGACGGGAAGAGGCATCCTTCCTGATTGCGACGGTACAGAGGAACTCTCAATGAAAGCACCAATGTCGGTGTCAAAACCGGCGGATCTCGGGTAGGGGGTCCCGAACTGTGCGTCTAGGCGGATGGTAACAGGAGACAAGGGACACGATGTTTTACCCAGGTTCGGGCCCTCTTGATGGAGGTAAAACCCTACGTCCTACTTGATTGATATTGATGATGTGGGTATTACAAGAGTAGATCTACCACGAGATCAAGGAGGCTAAACCCTAGAAGCTAGCCTATGGTATGATTGTTGTTATATCCTACGGACCAAAACCATCCGGTTTATATAGACACCGGAGAGGGCTAGGGTTACATAGAGTCGGTTACAAAGGTAAGAGATCTACATATCCGTATCGCCAAGCTTGCCTTCCACGCCAAGGAAAGTCCCATCCGGACACAGGACGAAGTCTTCAATCTTGTATCTTCATAGTCTTGGAGTCCGGCCGATGATGATAGTTCAGCTATCCGGACACCCCCTAATCCGGGACTCCCTCAGTCGGGCTTACACGTCACGGTGTCGAAAAGGAGTATTTTTCAGGCCTTGGGTTGTGTTTGGGTCGGGCTTACAGGTGGCGGTGTCGAAGGAGTAATTTTCATGCATCGGATTGTGTTTGGGTCGGGCTTACACGTTGTGGTGTCGAAAAGTTGTAATTTTCAGGCATCGGGTTGTGTTCTGGTCGGGCTTACATGTTGTGGTGTCGAAAAGTTGTAATTTTCAGGCATCGGGTTGTGTTCTGGTCGGGCTTACACCTTGTGGTGTCGAAAAGTTGTAATTTTTAGGCATCGGGTTGTGTTTGGGTCAGGCTTACACGTGGCGGTGTCGAAAAGTTGTAATTTTCAGGCATCGGGTTGTGTTCTGGTCGGGCTTACACGTTGTGCTGTCGAAAAGATGTAATTTTCAGGCATCGGGTTATGTTCTGGTCGGCTTACACATTGTGGTGTCGAAAAGTTGTAATTTTCCGGCCTCGGGTTGTGTTCTGGTCGGTCTTACACATGGGGGTGTCGAAAAGGAGTAATTTTCTGGCCTCGGGTTGTGTTTGGGTCAGACTTGCACGTGGTTGTGTCGAAAATGAGTAATTTTCGGGTCTCAAGCTGGCCATACACATGGAGACATTAAAAAACTGTCATCCGGGCCATGCTTTTGGCCTTCAGGCTAGCATGCGGTAGGGAGTTACACTTGGAATGGATGAAAAATGTTGTTCGGGCCATAGTATTGGGCTTCAGACTAGCGTTCAGCTTACATGTGGCGGTGTCAAAAAGTCGTACTTTTCAGGCAGAGGGTTGTGTTTGGGTCGGGCTTACACGTGGCGGTGTCAAAAAGTTGTAATTTTCAGGCATCGGGTTGTGTTCTGGTCGGGCTTACACGTTGTGGTGTCGAAAAGTTGTAATTTTCAGGCCTCGGGTTGTGTTCTGGTCGGTCTTACACGTGGGGGTGTCGAAAAGGAGTAATT
>NW_021264552.1:38853-39523 GCF_002162155.2 Triticum dicoccoides
TAGGCCTCGGGTTGTGTTTGTGTCGGGCTTACACGTGGCGGTGTCGAAAAGGAGTAATTTCCGGGCCTTGGGTTGTGTTTGGGTCGGGCTTACACGTGGCGGGGTCAATAAGGAGTAATTTTCAGGCCTCGGGTTGTGTTTGGGTCGGGCTTACACGTGGTGGTGTCGAAAAGGAGTAATTTTCTGGCCTCGGGTTGTGTTTGGCTCAGGCTTGGACATGGTTGTGTTGAAAATGAGTAATTTTCGGGTCTCAAGCTGGCCTTACACATGGAGACGTTAAAAAACTGTCATCCGGGCCATGCTTTTGGGCCAGGCTAGCATGCGGTAGGGAGTTACACTTGGAATGGATGAAAAATGTTGTTCGGGCAATAGTATTGGGCTTCAGACTTGTGTTCAGCTTACATGTGGCGGTGTCAAAAAGGAGTAATTTTCAGGCAGAGGGTTGTGTTTGGGTCGGGCTTACACTTGGCGGTGTCAAAAAGTTGTAATTTTCAGGCATCGGGTTGTGTTCCGGTCGGGCTTACACGTTGTGGTGTCGAAAAGTAGTAATTTTCAGGCCTCGGGTTATGTTTGGATCACGCTTACACGTGGGGGTGTCGAAAATGAGTAATTTGCTGGCCTCGGGTTGTCTTTGGGTCGGGCTTACATGTGGCGGTGTCGAAAAGGAGTA
>NW_021264552.1:40604-41325 GCF_002162155.2 Triticum dicoccoides
AAAAGGAGTATTTTTCAGGCCTTGGGTTGTGTTTGGACCGGGCTTACATGTTGTCGTGTCGAAAAGGAGTAATTTTTAGGCCTCGGGTTGTGTTTGTGTCGGGCTTACACGTGGCGGTGTCGAAAATGAGTAATTTTCAGGCCTTGGGTTGTGTTTGGGTCGGGCTTAGACGTGGTCGTGTCGAAAAGGAGTAATTTTCAGGCCTCGGGTTGTGTTTGGGTCAGGCTTACACGTGGTGGTGTCGAAAAGGAGTAATTTTCTGGCCTCGGGTTGTGTTTGGGTAGGGCTTGCACGTGGTTGTGTCGAAAATAAGTAATTTTCGTGTCTCAAGCTGGCCTTGCACATGGAGACGTTAAAAAAGTGTCATCCGGGCCATTCTTTTGGGCTTCAGGCTAGCATGCGGTAGGGAGTTACACTTGGAATGGATGAAAAATGTTGTTCATGCCGTAGTATTGGGCTTCAGACTAGCGTTCGGCTTACATGTGGCGGTGTTGAAAAGTTGTAATTTTCAGGCATCAGGTTGTGTTTCGGTCGGGCTTACACGTGGGGGTGTCAAAAAGTAGTAATTTCCTGGCATCAGGTTGTGTTTGGGTCGGGCTTACACGTAGCGGTGTCAAACTTGTAATTTTCAGGCATCGGGTTGTGTTTGGGTCGGGGTTACACGCGGCGGTGTCGAAAAGTTGTAATTTTCAGGCATCGGGTTGTGTTTGGGTCGGGCTTA
>NW_021264552.1:44472-45234 GCF_002162155.2 Triticum dicoccoides
AAAAGGAGTATTTTTCAGGCCTTGGGTTGTGTTTGGGCCGGGCTTACATGTTGCAGTGTCGAAAAGGAGTAATTTTTAGGCCTCGGGTTGTGTTTGTGTCGGGCTTACACGTGGCGGTGTCGAAAATGAGTAATTTTCAGGCCTTGGGTTGTGTTTGGGTCAGGCTTACACGTGGCCGTGTCGAAAAGGAGTAATTTCCAGGCCTCGGGTTGTGTTTGGGTCAGGCTTACACGTGGTGGTGTCAAAAAGGAGTAATTTTCTGGCCTCGGGATGTGTTTGGGTAGGGCTTGCACGTGGTTGTGTCGAAAATAAGTAATTTTCGTGTCTCAAGCTGGCCTTACACATGGAGACGTTAAAAAAGTGTCATCCGGGCCATTCTTTTGGGCTTCAGGCTAGCATGCGGTAGGGAGTTACACTTCGAATGGATGAAAAATGTTGTTCGGGCCATAGTATTGGGCTTCAGACTAGCGTTCGGCTTACATGTGGCGGTGTCTAAAAGGAGTAATTTTCAGGCAGAGGGTTGTATTTGGGTCGGGCTTACACGTGGCGGTGTCGAAAACTTGTAATTTTCAGGCATCGGGTTATGTTCTGGTCAGGCTTACACGTTGTGGTGTCGAAATGTTGTAATTTTCAGGCATCGGGTTGTGTTCCGGTCGGGCTTACACGTTGTGGTGTCGAAAAGTAGTAATTTTCAGGCCTCGGATTATGTTTCGGTCGCGCTTACACGTGGGGGTGTCGAAAAGGAGTAATTTTCTGGCCTCG
>NW_021264553.1:0-2424 GCF_002162155.2 Triticum dicoccoides
CATGGCATACATAATAGATCCTATGGCTGAAGCATAGGGGATGACACTCATCTCTTCTTTATCTTTTGCCGTGGTTGGTGACTGAGCCGAGCTCAATCTCACACCTTGTAACATAGGCAAGAACCCCTTCTTGGACTGATCCATTTTGAACCTCTTCAAAATCTTATCAAGGTATGTGCTTTGTGAAAGACCTATGAGGCGTCTCGATCTATCTCTATAGATCTTGATGCCTAATATGTAAGCAGCTTCTCCAAGGTCCTTCATTGAAAAACACTTATTCAAGTAGGCCTTAATGCTGTCCAGAAATTCTATATTATTTCCCATCAAGAGTATGTCATCTACATATAATATGAGAAATGCTACAGAGCTCCCACTCACTTTCTTGTAAACGCAGGCTTCTCCATAAGTCTGCATAAACCCAAACGCTTTGATCATCTCATCAAAGCGAATATTCCAACTCCGAGATGCTTGCACCAGCCCATAAACGGATCGCTGGAGCTTGCATACTTTGTTAGCGTTCTTAGGATCGACAAAACCTTCCGGCTGCATCATATATAGTTCTTCCTTAAGATGCCCGTTAAGGAATGCTGTTTTGACATCCATCTGCCATATCTCATAATCATAGTATGCGGCAATTGCTAACATGATTCGGACGGACTTTAGCTTCGCTACGGGAGAGAATGTCTCGTCGTAGTCAATCCCTTGAACATGTCGATAACCCTTAGCGACAAGTCGAGCTTTATAGATGGTGACATTACCATCCGCGTCTGTCTTCTTCTTAAAGATCCATTTGTTTTCTATCGCTCGCCGATCATCGGGCAAGTCTGTCAAAGTCCATACTTTGTTTTCATACATGGATTCTATCTCGGATTTCATGGCTTCAAGCCATTTGTTGGAATCTGGGCCCGCCATTGCTTCTTCATAGTTCGAAGGTTCACCGTTGTCTAACAACATGATTTCCAGGACGGGGTTGCCGTACCACTCTGGTGCGGAACGTGTCCTTGTGGACCTACGAAGTTCAGTAGCAACTTGATCCGAAGTACCTTGATCATCATCATTGGTTTCCTCTTCAGTTGGTGTGGGCATCACAGGAACATTTTCCTAAGCTGCACCACTTTCCCGTTCGAGAGGTAGTACTTCATCGAGTTCTACTTTCCTCCCACTTACTTCTTTCGAGAGAAACTCTTTTTCCAGAAAGCATCCGTTCTTGGCAACAAAGATTTTGCCCTCGGATCTTAAGTAGAAGGTATACCCGACAGTTTCCTTAGGGTATCCTATGAAGACGCATTTTTCCGACTTGGGTTCGAGCTTTTCAGGTTGAAGTTTCTTGACATAAGCATTGCATCCCCGAACTTTTAGAAACGACAGCTTAGGTTTCTTCCCAAACCATAATTCATACGGTGTCGTCTCAATGGATTTAGACGGTGCCCTATTTAAAGTGAATGTAGCTGTCTCTAGAGCGTATCCCCAAAATGATAGCGGTAAATCAGTAAGAGACATCATAGACCGCACCATATCCAATAGAGTGCGATTACGATGTTCGGACACACCGTTTCGCTGAGGTGTTCCAGGCGGCGTGAGTTGTGAAACGATTCCACATTTCCTTAAGTGTGTGCCAAATTCGTGACTTAAATATTCTCCTCCACGATCTGATCGTAGGCACTTTATCTTTCGGTCACGTTGATTCTCCACCTCATTCTGAAATTCCTTGAACTTTTCAAAGGTCTCAGACTTGTGTTTCATTAAGTAGACATACCCATATCTACTTAAGTCATCAGTGAGAGTGAGAACATAACGATATCCTCCGCGAGCCTCAACGCTCATTGGACCGCACACATCGATATGTATGATTTCCAATAAGTTGGTTGCTCGCTCCATTGTTCCGGAGAACGGAGTCTTGGTCATCTTGCCCATGAGGCATGGTTCGCACGTGTCAAACGATTCATAATCAAGAGACTCTAAAAGTCCATCGGCATGGAGCTTCTTCATGCGCTTGACACCAATGTGACCAAGGTGGCAGTGCCACAAGTATGTGGGACTATCGTTATCAACTTTACATCTTTTGGTATCTACACTATGAACATGTGTAATATTACGCTCGAGATTCATTAAGAATAAACCATTGACCATCGGAGCATGACCATAAAACATATCTCTCATATAAATCGAACAACCATTATTCTCAGACTTAAATGAGTAGCCATCTCGTATTAAACGAGATCCAGATACAATGTTCATGCTCAAACTTGGCACTAAATAACAATTATTAAGGTTCAAAACTAATCCCGTAGGTAAATGTAGAGGCAGCATGCCGACGGTGATCACATCGACTCTGGAACCATTCCCGACGCGCATCGTCACCTCGTCCTTCGCCAGTCTCCGTTTATTCCGCAGCTCCTGCTGTGAGTTACAAATATGAGCAAC
>NW_021264554.1:0-2208 GCF_002162155.2 Triticum dicoccoides
ATATTATGGTACTGTAGCATATGGTTTTGGTGCTTGCAATATGCCTAGTTGCTGTTTTGGACAGATTGTTGGTATAACTTGTATAGTGTTTGTGTGTTGAACCGTTGCTCCGTTTTGAGTGTGCTCTATATGAAACTTGCTTAGAATTTGTTAATGTCTGGTTGTAGATAACTTGACACCAGATCCGAATTAAAACGCATCAACCGCGTGTGTAGCCGTGATGGTCTCTTCTTGGCGGAGTCCGGGAAGTGAACACGGTCTTTGGGTTATGTTTGACGTAAGTAGGAGTTCAGGATCACTTCTTGATCATTGCTAGTTTCACGACCGTTCCGCTTGCTCTCTTCTCGCTCTTATTTGCGTATGTTAGCCACCATATATGCTTAGTCGCTGCTGCAACCTCACCACTTTACCCCTTCCTTTCCCTTTAACCTTTGCTGGTCTTGATACCCATGGTAATGGGATTGCTGAGTCCTCGTGGCTCACAGATTACTACAACAACAGTTGCAGGTACAGGTTCATGCGATGATCATGACGCGAGAGCGATGCTTGCTTGCGTTGAGTTCTTCTTCTGCTTCTTCTTCGATCAGGGGATAGGTTCCAGGTCGGCAGCCTGGGCTAGCAGGGTGGATGTCGTTTGAATTTCTGTTTGTGTTTCATCCGTTGTCGGATGATGCTCTTATGTATTGTGATGTTGTATTCGTGTGGCATTGTTTGCCGTATGTATGTATCCCCATCTATTATGTAATGTTGATGTAATGATATCCACCTTGCAAAAGCGTTTCAATATGCGGGTCTATCCTTGGTGGGACCTTCAAGTTCCTTTTGGATAGGGTCGCATATTGGGCGTGACAGTGCGGCCCAGCAGGCGGAAGAGGAGTGCGGCGCGAATCGAAACATCGCCGCAAAGGTATGGCGCACCATTATCTTTTAAGGGAAAGACTCCTGGGAGGTATATTAATTCTCATGATTCTTCGAGGAGAAAGAGCACTCGCCGGACAGAGTCCGGAGAGGTTGCCAACCAAGCCTCTGCCAGCCAGGCTCCAACGCCTAGTCCGGAGAGGGAGGCGAGCGCAAGGCGCGAGCCGGATGCTCCTCCAACGGAGGATGCCGACAGGTTGTCCGCCACCAGGTCTGAGGTGGAGAGCGCCATGAATCACAGGCGCCGTCGGACATTTCTTCGTGATGCGTGTTTCTCCCCAAAGGCGTTGAATGCCTTTAATGCGGGAGACGCGCACCTCTGTGCTGCTCAAGATGGTTTAACCAGAGCCACAGAGCAGTATGTAAAAAACATACGGGTGAGGAATTTTAATAGTTATATATGCCAGTAGCCCCCGAGACTTAAAATAGGTAAACTAACTGATTTAAGGATCATTTATTATGCAAGATCTTACAGAGAAGAATACCCACCTGTCCCAGGAGCCATAGAGACCCCCTCTGGTAATATATATTTCGAAAAGAGAAATAGTTTATGAAGTGCGGCTGGTGTATAGTCTGACAATAATATTGCAGAGGATGCCGGACTAGATCCGGACAAGCAACATCTGCTGCGCCAGCTGAAGGCCGGCGAGAAGGTTCTTATGAGGGTGCAGCAGGAGAGGAACAAACTCCAAGATGCCAACACCCAGTTGGGCGAAGAACTACAAGATGTTCGGGTCCAGCTGTCTAAATCCGTAAAGGAGAATCGTCGGCTTCGTCGCGGCATTTATAGTAAGTGCTTGAGCAAACTCTTTTGAAAAGAAGAGTTCGGCAAGGAAGTCGATTGACAGAAATGTGTCTGTAGGTGTGCTCACAGGTCGTCCAGCGGAGGAGATGCCTGGTTCCACGGGAGACCCTCTTCTCGAGCTGCTGCAGCTGCACGAACGTGTTCGGCAGGCGATGAGTGGCGTCGTTCAGGCCTTATGGCCTTCCGTATCCCTACCCGAGGGTCTTGGAGGGCTTGCTGAGAAGCTTCAGGGAGTACGGCGGCGTCTCCGTCTGTGGAAGTATCAGCCTGCCGTCAAGGCTCCAGGGAGGCCTGGGCCATGGTGAAGACGCGGTACCTGAAGGCTGATCCAAACCACATGGCCGAGGTCGGACCTGCGGGGCCCGATGGGAAGGAGATCCCTGTGAGCCTGATGTATGGCCAAGTAGAGTTGGCCGCGAAATATTCCCAACAGGACTGTAAATTAGACAGCCTGTTAGATGGGATTGAAGAGGAGTACAATCAGT
>NW_021264555.1:0-977 GCF_002162155.2 Triticum dicoccoides
TGACCGTAGGGGTGGGCTGTGATGCGGTAGGTACGTGGCCGGGTGTACCGAATACCCGTTAGGTATCTCGGGAACCCTGTTCACATCGTTCGGGGCCGTATGGGAAACCTCGGCCGGACTCCCTGCGGATGGAACCTGGATAGGCGATAAACCTGGACTGGAGGCTTAGGTGATTAGGTAGGTCGTGGCCGACACCCACGTTGGGCTTCCGCTTGAAGGTTGCCGAGTACATGTCGTGTAAACGACGGTAAGTGGTGAGAGCGTGTATGAAGAAGTACCCCCTGCAGGGTTAACATGATCTATTCGAATAGCCGCATCCGCGGTAAAGGACTACTTGGTTGCCTATACAGTTCATAGACAAGTAAATGGAAACTGTTAAAAGCCTCAAGATAAGTGTGAGTGCCGAGGATGGCTCTTCCGTAGGAAGACGGAGGTGGATCCTCGGTAGTGTATTGAAGTGGTGAGTAGTGGACTCGTGTGCGCAAAACCATTTCAAGTTAGAGTATCATAGGATAGCCTAGCCAAGAGTCAAAGCTGGCTTGCTGCAATAACTCCACCAACCCTTCTTGATACCATGCATGTATGTAGGATCTGATGTAAGTCTTGCTGAGTACCTTTGTACTCATGTTGCTATAATCTACATTTTTACAGAAGACGCTGCAACCCCTTCTGATGGGTTCTATGTAGACGTTGACATCAACGAGTAGGCTAAAGACCCAGGTGGTGACCCTGAGCTTGTGAAGGACCACGTAGTATAGCTAGGCTTTCCAAGCCTCTTTTGTTTTACTAGTTGTCTGTACTCAGACAAGTTACTTCCGCTGCTGGTTTGTATGACTGTATGACTTGTATGTGGGGTCGTGAGACCCGTACCTTTGTGTATGTTATGTATGGCTCACTGAGCCTTAAATAAAGTACTTGTGTCATAGAGTCATGTTGTGATGCTTCGTTGTATTTGCACATATCGAGCATATTGTGTG
>NW_021264556.1:0-999 GCF_002162155.2 Triticum dicoccoides
TCCAAGGAACATCGTGCTGGGCGCGAGCACCGATGGAGTCAATCCGTTTGGCAGCCAGAGAAGCACACATAGCACCTGGCCTGTGTTTGTGTGGATGTACAACCTTCCCCCCTGGTTGTGCATGAAGAGGAAGTACATTCACATGAGTATGCTAATTGAAGGGCCGAAACAACCAGGGAACGACATCAATCTGTATCTGGGGCTGCTGAAAGAGGAGCTTGACACGCTGTGGAAAACGCCAGCCAATACGTGGGACGCCGCAGAGAAAGAATATTTCCCTATGAGAGCCGCACTGCTCACGACGGTGCACGACTATCTCGGTTACGGATATCTTGCGGGGCAGGTAGTCCACGGATTTTCTGGATGCGTAAGGTGCATGGATGACACAACGTATCGCCAGCTAGATAGAGATCCCGGGTCTTCGAAAACCGTGATCATGGGACATCGAAGGTGGCTTCGCGACGATGACCCGTAGAGGAAACGCAAGGATCTGTTCGATGGTGAAACCGAACCCCGAAAACGCCCGTGTACGAGGAGCGTCGAGGAAATAGACAAGCTGTTGAAAAATTGGAAAGACTGCCCACTGCCGGGAAAGAAGCAAAAGGCGCCAGAGCCGGGAAAGAAGCGAAAGGCGCCAGAGCCGCTGCTGAAGGTATGGAAAACGAGGTCTGTTTTCTGGGACTTGCCGTACTGGAAGATCCATCGTGTGCCTCACAGCCTTGATGTCATGCATATCACGAAGAACGTGTGCGAGAGTCTGCTTGGTACCCTGCTCAACATGCCAGAGAGGACCAAAGATGGGCCGAAAGCAAGGGCAGACTTGAAATCAATGGGCATCAGGCAGGAGCTTCACGCTATATATGATGATGATGATGATGATGATGATGATGATGAGGCGAAGCAGGACACAGAAAGTCGTCGCAAAGGCAAAAAGGCCAAGAAGACCGGAAATGACTACCCTCCCGCGTGCTTCACTCTAAGTCAGGAGGAGATCGAGCA
>NW_021264557.1:0-1139 GCF_002162155.2 Triticum dicoccoides
ACACGAGTCCACTAATCACCACACAATACGCTACTATGGATTCATCCCCGTCTCCCTACGAGAAGGCCATCCATAGCACTCACACTTGTCTTGAGCATTTTATAGTATCCACTTCAAGTTGTCTATGTACCATGTAAGCATCCAAGAAGTCCATAACCGCGGACCCGGCTATTCGAATAGATCATGTTAACCCTGCAGGGGTGTACTTCTTCACACACGCTCTCGCCACTTACCGCCATGTACACGTCATGTATCTCGGCAACCTTCAAGCGGAAGCCTGGCGAGGGTGTCGGCCACGACCTGACTAACCACACAAGACTCTAGTCCAGGTTTATCGCCTATTCGGGTTCCATCCGCAAGGAGATCCGGCCGGGGTGTCGCTTACGGCCCCAAACGATGTGAGCAGGGTTCCCGAGCCCACCAACCAGGTGCCACTCGGTACACCGTGCCACGTGTGCCTAGTCTGTCCCAAGCCCACCCTGCCGGGTGCCACTTGGTAGAAAAATAGCACTACCTACAAACACCAGAAACTAGTTGCGACTCCTGGACAGAGACCAAGTTGGTTAATAAGTCGAGAGGGCTTGGAGCGCCCGGAGCCCAATGTGTGGTAGTATCGAGTCATTGGACAACATACACAGAACTCAGGGCTTAAGGACGGTTCCAGTGAGACAACCCACCATGTACTCCTACATGGCCTCTCACCGCTACCTTTACCAAATCGTGTTCACACACTTCATTCTCAGCATCAGAACATATCGTGACACTCAAATTCATTCCCAATGAATCAGACCTGACACAACTCTAAGCAATAGCAGGCATAGCATGGTAGGAACACATCAGTGGCTTCAATCAACTCCTACACATGCTAGTGGGTTTCAGCTATTTACTGTGGCAATGACAGGTCATGCAGAGGAATGGGTTCAACTACCGCAGCACAAAGTAGCAGATGAATCGTTGTTGTCCTAATGCAATAACTGAGAGCAGGAGCGAGAGAGTAGGGTTTTATCGAAATGAACAAGGGGGTTTGCTTGCCTGGTAAATCAACAAGGGAGGCACTGCTTCACAGACAGGTACTCTGGAACGTCTCCGGAGCAGGACCTATCGAGAAGGAACGGTGCCGGCAATCAAAACACAATCAT
>NW_021264558.1:0-864 GCF_002162155.2 Triticum dicoccoides
TAAGCAAAACAAATGTATCCAATTTAGGCAGCATCATATTCTCATGAACATTAGAATCATTACCAAGAAACGAAAGTACCTGATAATTTAATTGGCGTGCGCGAGCTCTAGTAATTGGTCCCGTATATGTAGCAGTAGGGGCTGTGGGTGTAACAATGGTATTGATGTCCTCATCATCCTCCCCTTCTTGAAATGAAGTCGTCCTCGATGGAAACTCATCTTCCTCACCCAAATAAGGCTTCAAATCTGCAATGTTAAAAGTGGGACTAACCCCAAAATCTGCAGGCAGCTCAAGTTTATATGCATTATCATTTATTTTCTCTAACACCTTAAAGGGACCATCAGCACGTGGCATTAGCTTTGATTTGCGCAAATTAGGAAATCTATCCTTACGCAAATGTAACCAAACAAGATCTCCAGGTGCGAACACAACATGTTTTCTACCCTTATCTCCAGCAAGTTTATATTTAGCATTCATACGATCAATGTTTTCCTTAGTTAACTCATGCATTTTTAAAATCAATTCAGCACGTTGTTTAGCATCAAAATTAACCTTCTCCGAAGATGGAAGAGGCAACAAATCAATAGGTGCACGAGGTAGGAAACCATACACAACTTCAAAAGGGCACATCTTAGTAGTAGAATGCAATGAACGATTATAAGCAAATTCAATATGAGGCAAGCATTCCTCCCACATTTTCTTATTATTCTTCAAAACAGCCCTAAGCATAGTAGACAACGTTCTATTGACTACTTCAGTTTGTCCATCAGTTTGGGGGTGACAAGTAGTACTAAAAAGTAGTTTAGTCCCCAACTTAGCCCATAAACATCTCCAAAAGTGGCTAAGAAATTTAGTATCACGAT
>NW_021264559.1:0-975 GCF_002162155.2 Triticum dicoccoides
CATTATGGTGGCTTCAAAGTCCTGAAATCATCACTTGTAACTCCGTTCTTGTTCCCCTTGCGCATGGCATCATCTCCATGCTTGTTCTTGCTCCAATGTTCATCCTTCTCCAAGCTAGGCCCTTCATTTGTAAGCAAAACAAATGTATCCAATTTAGGCAGCATCATATTCTCATGAACATTAGAATCATTACCAAGAAACGAAAGTACCTGATAATTTAGTTGGCGTGCACGAGCTCTAGTAATTGGTCCAGTATGTATAGCAGCAGGGGCTGTGGGTGTAACAATTGTATTGATGTCCTCATCATCCTCCCCTTCTTGAAATGAAGTCGTCCTCGACGGAAGTTCATCTTCCTCACCCAAATAAGGCTTCAAATCTGCAATGTTAAAAGTGGGACTAACCCCAAAATCTGCAGGCAGCTCAAGTTTATATGCGTTATCATTTATTTTCTCTAACACCTTAAAGGGACCATCAGCACGTGGCATTAGCTTTGATTTGCGCAAATAAGGAAATATATCCTTACGCAAATGTAACCAAACAAGATCTCCAGGTGCAAACACAACATGTTTTCTACCCTTATCTCCAGCGAGTTTATATTTAGCATTCATACGCTCAATGTTTTCCTTAGTTAACTCATGCATTTTTAAAATCAATTCAGCACGTTGTTTAGCATCAAAATTAACCTTCTCCGAAGATGGAAGAGGCAACAAATCAATAGGTGCACGAGGTAGGAAACCATACACAACTTCAAAAGGGCACATCTTAGTAGTAGAATGCAATGAACGATTATAAGAAAATTCAATATGAGGCAAGCATTCCTCCCACATTTTCTTATTATTCTTCAAAACAGCCCTAAGCATAGTAGACAACGTTCTATTGACTACTTCAGTTTGTCCATCAGTTTGGGGGTGACAAGTAGTACTAAAAAGCAGTTTAGTCCCCAACTTAGCCCATAAACATCTCCAAAAGTGGCTA
>NW_021264560.1:0-1968 GCF_002162155.2 Triticum dicoccoides
GAGAGAAAGTTAGTGGTAGCTACAAAGGTTAGAGGATTGTGTGGGTGTAAGAGACTAACAAAGATCATAATTTGATATGAAAGTGGATTCATATATTTGAATAGGAGATCATAGTGTTTTAAACATATGCATGCATGAATATAGCGGTGATACACGTGTTGTACACATGTTATACCATAATGTGATAATGCATGGCGTTTGCAACTCACAGCTAAATGTCGAACAATCTAAACCATACTATACATCAAACAATCTCACATTTTATTTGAATTTGTGATAATGTGTGGCGTTTGCAGCTTACAACTAAATATCGAACAATCTAAACAATACTATATATCGAACATTCTCACATTTTATTTGAATTCATGGTAATGTGTGGTGTTTGCAACTCACATCTAAATACTTGTAGGCGTAGGAAGCGGGGCACCATACATAATGTGATAAAATGTAATGTGATTTGAAATCAACATAAAGTGGATTCAAAAAATCGAGTTCGAGTTCATATAGTACACATAGTTCATATGTAACTCGAGACTAATCATGTGGTGTGTTGTGAAGATAATACACAAACGATGGTTTAACTTGACAATAATGATGATTGTAGATCTTATTAAAACGGAGAAACGAATTCAAATGCTTTGACTTCACAACAATCATTACTGTAGATCTTATTCAAATAGAGAAATGAATTCAAATTTAGTTCATATTGAAGTGGTAGTATATATGTTTGGAATGCACTGCAACGTTCATTTGAGTAGTAGGTTGCATGCATTATACACGTAGCGAAATATTTTAATTGAATATAACATGAATCCAAAGTTTTGAATGACATTTGTAGTGCGCATTGATTTGGTATAGTACACGTTAGGCTTGTCCGGAAATTTCAACCCGCGCCTTGTTAGCCCAAAATATTTAAGATATATCTTTGTCTCGTCGTGCTCCGACAACTCCCTCCATCTCAACCCGCACCTTGCTATTCCGAAATTACAACGCGTGCGAAAACTCCCACCTCCTGTGAAATCCCGACACACGAAATGCCCGTGGTACCCCTGAACCGAAAGAACCGCCTCAAATTGGTGGGGGTACTTTCGTAACTTACCCCACATTCCGGACAAGCGCGTCCCTAAGCCATGGTTCCCCACTGCCATCCCATCCGCCCACCCGTTCATACACCGAGGCCGCGAAAACCCGCGACGAAGCCCCACACCCTGCTCCATCCGCCACCCAGCCAGAGCCTCTTCCCTGACGACATCGTCCACAACAACACCTCGACGTCCCTCATCCATCGTACCAAATGAGGATCCATCGTCGATCTTGTCGTCTCACCGGTTCAGCCACCCCGTCCTCCACCTCCAAGGAGCTGCCCTGATGTTCCCCTCGTCTTTCGTGCCACCTCCATTCCCACACCATCGTCTTCACCTGCACCGCCGGAAGAGCATCATCATCACCGTTTCCTCGGATGAAGCTGTGGCCTAATCGGTGCCACCAAAGAGGTTGTACACTAATCACCTCATTTTCTTCTTGATTCGATCTCACGGTGCTGCCAGCGCTCGGTCTCGAGCCGACATGGGGCGGCTCCATCCATGGTGGCATCACCGGCCACTTCCTCCGTGGCGTCGCTCCCTCGGCAGCGACGTACACATTAGTAGGAGCTGCTGCTACTTTAGCTCTTGCCCGCACTGCTGCTCTGCTCTTGCTCTCGGTCCCCTGCCTGGTCTGCTCTTGCTATTGCTCTTGCTTGCGCTGCTGCTCTTGCTCTTGCTCTTGCTTGCGATGCTGCTCTCGATTTTGGGCCAGTCGATTTTCATGGGGTGGGCGGCGGGAGGGAGGGGGGCTCACCGGGGTGAAGGAAGAACTAGCCGCATCGGGGAGGGGGGCTCACTAGAGAGGTACCCCACTATCTATCTTAGGGTTCAGGGTGGGGGCGGTGGTCGCCGGTGGTGGCGCAGCGGTGGCGTGGGGATCGCC
>NW_021264561.1:0-1139 GCF_002162155.2 Triticum dicoccoides
TACTCTCTCGCTCCTGCTCTCAGTTATTGCATTAGGACAACAGCGATTCATCTGCTACTTTGTGCTGCGGTAGTTGAACCCATTCCTCTGCATGACCTGTCATTGCCACAGTAAATAGTTGAAACCCACTAGCATGTGTAGGAGTTGATTGAAGCCACTGATGTGTTTCTACCATGCTATGCCTACTATTTCTTAGAGTTGTGTCAGGTCTGGTTCATTGGGAATGAATTGGAGTGTTACGATATGTTCTGATGCTGAGAGTGAAGTGTGTGAACACGATTTGGTAAAGGTAGCGATGGGAGGCCATGTAGGAGTACATGGTGGGTTGTCTCACTGGAACCGTCCTTAAGCACTGAGTTCTATGTATGTTGTCCAATGACTCGATACTACCACACATTGGAATGCTTAAGTGCCCCTCTCGGCTTATTAACCAACTTGATCTCTGTCCAGGAGTCGCAACTAGTTTCTGGTGTTTGTAGGTAGTGCTATTTTTCTACCAAGTGGCACCCGGCAGGGTGGGCTTGGGACAGACTAGGCACACGTGGCCTGGTGTACCGAGTGGCACCCGGATGGTGGGCTCGGGAACCTTGCACACATCGTTTGGGGCCGTGAGCGACACCCCGGCCGGATCTCCTTGCGGATGGAACCCGAATAGGCGATAAACCTGGATTAGAGTCTTGTGTGGTTAGTCAGGTCGTGGCCGACACCCTCGCCAGGCTTCCGCTTGAAGGTTGCCGAGATACATGACGTGTACATGGCGGTAAGTGGCGAGAGCATGTGTGAAGAAGTACACCCCTGCAGGGTTAACATGATCTATTCGAATAGCCGGGTCCGCGGTTATGGACTTCTTGGATGCTTACATGGTACATAGACAACTTGAAGTGGATACTCTAAAATGCTCAAGACAAGTGTGAGTGCTATGGATGGCCTTCTCGTAGGGAGACGGGGATGAATCCATAGTAGTGTATTGTGTGGTGATTAGTGGACTCGTGTACGTTGTCTCACCTCAAGAGTTTCTGGTAGTTGTAGAACAGGATAGCCACAGAGCCAAAGCTGGCTTGCTGCAACTAAACCCCACAGTACCCTCTTGATACAAATGCATGTATGCTAGGATCTGATGTAAGTCTTGCTGAGTACCT
>NW_021264562.1:0-1681 GCF_002162155.2 Triticum dicoccoides
CATATTGAAACGCTTTTGCAAGGTGGATATCATTACATCAACATTACATAATAGATGGGGATACATACAAAAGGCATACAATGCCACACGAATACAACATCATCTTACATCAGAGCACCATCCGACTACGAATGAAACACAAACAGAAACTCAAACGACATCCACCCTGCTAACCCAGGCTGCCGACCTGGAACCTATCCCCTGATCGAAGAAGAAGCAGAAGAAGAACTCCAAACAAGCAAACATCGCTCTCGCATCTAGATCATCGCATAACCTGTACCTGCAACTGTTGTTGTAGTAATCTGTGAGCCACGAGGACTCAGCAATCCCATTACCATGGGTATCAATACTAGCAAAGCTTAATGGGAAAGAAAGGGGTAAAGTGGTGAGGTTGCAGCAGCGACTAAGCATGATAACATACGCAAATGAGAGCGAGAAGAGAAACAAAGGAACGGTCGTGAAGCTAGCAATGATCAAGAGGTGATCCTAAACACCTACTTACGTCAAACATAACACAGAAACCGTGTTCACTTCCCGGACTCCGCCGAGAAGAGACCATCACGGCTACACACGCGGTTGATGCGTTTTAATTCGGATCTGGTGTCAAGTTATCTACAACCGGACATTAACAAATTCCCGTCTGCCACATAACCGCGGGCACGGCTCTCGAAAGTTTATACCCTGCAGGGGTGTCCCAACTTAGCCCATGATAAGCTCTCGCGATCAACGAAGGATATTCCTTCTCCCAGGAAGACCCGATCAGTCTCGGAATCCCGGTTTATAAGACATTTCAACAATGGTAAAACAAGACCAACAAAGCCGCCCGATGCGCCGACAATCCCGATAGGAGCTGCACATATCTCGTTCTCAGGGCAACACCGGATAGGTCAGCCTACGAGTAAAACCAGACCTCGAGTTGCCCCGAGGGGGCCCCGCAGTCTGCCCGGTTCAGACCAACACTTAGACAAGCACTGGCCCGGGGGGGGGGCTAAAATAAAGATGACCCTTGGGTTGGCCAACCCAAGGGAAGGGTATAGGTGGTGGTGAGGCAAATGGTAAAACCAAGGTTGGGCCTTGCTGGACAAGTTTTATTCAAAGCGAACTGTTAGGGGGGTCCCATAAATCACCCGACCGCGTTAGGAACGCAAAAATCCGGGAACATAACACCGGTATGACGGAAACTAGGGCAGCAAGAGTGGAACAAAACACCAGCATAAGGCCGAGCCTTCCACCCTTTACCAAGTATATAGATGCATTAATAATATAAGAGATATTGTGATGTCCCAACATAACCCTGTCCACCATGGAGCAATCTTCACTTCACCTGCAACTAGCAACGCTATAAGAGGGGCTGAGCAAAGCGGTAACATAGCCAAGCAATTGTTTGCTAGGAAGGGTGTCAAAGGTTAGAGGTTCATGGCAATTTGGGAGGCTTGAAGAACAAGTTATAGGAAGCGCAACAAAGCGATAGAACGAAGCAACTAGCATAGCAATGATAGTAGTGAGATCCAGGGTAGCGGTCATCTTGCCTGAAATCCCGCTAGGAAGAAGAACGAGTCCATGAAGAAGATGAAGCCACGAAGACGAACCACACGTAGACGAAGGAATCCTCACGATCGCAACGAAACGGGAACTATCGAGAAGAAGCACACAATATGGTAAACACACCACACATAGGCAA
>NW_021264563.1:0-1288 GCF_002162155.2 Triticum dicoccoides
CCACCTTATGCAACTAGTGCATGTTTGTCGGTGGAACCGGTCTCACGTAAGCGTACGTGTAAGGTTGGTCCGGGCCGCTTCATCCCACGATGCCGCCGAATCAAGATAAGACTAGTAACGGCAAGCATATTGAACAATATCGATGCCCACAACTACTTTGTGTTCTACTCGTGCAAAGAATCTACGCAATAGACCTAGCTCATGATGCCACTGTTGGGGAACGTAGCAGAAATTCAAAATTTTCCTACGTGTCACCAAGATCTATCTATGGAGAGACTAGCAACGAGGGGAAGGAGAGTGCATCTACATACCCTTGTAGATTGCTAAGCGGAAGCGTTCAAGTGAACGGGGTTGATGGAGTCGTACTCGTCGTGATTCAGATCACCGATGATCCTAGTGCCGAACGGACGGCACCTCCGCGTTCAACACACGTACAGCTCGACGATGTCTCCCACGCCTTGATCCAGCAAGGAGAGAGGGAGAGGTTGAGGAAGACTCCATCCAGCAGTAGCACAACGGCGTGGTGGTGATGGAGGAGCGTGGCAATCCTGTAGGGCTTCGCCAAGCACCTACGGGAGAGGAGGAGGTGTCACGGGAGGGAGGGAGGCGCCAAGGGCTCAGGTATGGATGCCCTCCCTCCCCTCCACTATATATAGGGGCAGGGGAGAGGGGGGAGGCGCAGCCTTGCCCCTTCCTCCAAGGAAGGGGTGCGGCTAAGAGGGGGGGAGGAGTCCATCCTCCCCAAGGCACCTCGGAGGTGCCTTCCCCCTTTAGGACTCTCCCCTTTTTCCTATATCTTGGCGCATGGGCCTCTAGGAGCTGGTACCCTTGGCCCATGTAGGCCAAGGCGCACCCCCTACAGCCCATGTGGCCCCCGGGGCAGGTGGCCCCACCCGGTGGGCCCCCGGGACCCTTCCGGTGGTCCCGGTACAATACCGATGACCCCGAAACTTGTCCCGATGGCCGAAACAGGACTTCCTATATATAAATCTTTACCTCCGGACCATTCCGGAACTCCTCGTGACGTCCGGGATCTCATCCGGGACTCCGAACAACATTCAGTAACCACATACAAACTTCCTTTATAACCCTAGCGTCATCGAACCTTAAGTGTGTAGACCCTACGGGTTCGGGAGACATGTAGTCATGACCGAGATGTTCTCCGGTCAATAACCAACAGCGGGATCTGGATACCCATGTTGGCTCCCACATGTTCCACGATGATCTCATCGGATGAACCACGATGTCAAGGACTCAATCAATCCCGTATACAATTCCCTTTGTCTAG
>NW_021264564.1:0-1683 GCF_002162155.2 Triticum dicoccoides
CATATTGAAACGCTTTTGCAAGGTGGATATCATTACATCAACATTACATAATAGATGGGGATACATACAAAAGGCATACAATGCCACACGAATACAACATCATCTTACATCAGAGCACCATCCGACTACGAATGAAACACAAACAGAAACTCAAACGACATCCACCCTGCTAACCCAGGCTGCCGACCTGGAACCTATCCCCTGATCGAAGAAGAAGCAGAAGAAGAACTCCAAACAAGCAAACATCGCTCTCGCATCTAGATCATCGCATAACCTGTACCTGCAACTGTTGTTGTAGTAATCTGTGAGCCACGAGGACTCAGCAATCCCATTACCATGGGTATCAATACTAGCAAAGCTTAATGGGAAAGAAAGGGGTAAAGTGGTGAGGTTGCAGCAGCGACTAAGCATGATAACATACGCAAATGAGAGCGAGAAGAGAAACAAAGGAACGGTCGTGAAGCTAGCAATGATCAAGAGGTGATCCTAAACACCTACTTACGTCAAACATAACACAGAAACCGTGTTCACTTCCCGGACTCCGCCGAGAAGAGACCATCACGGCTACACACGCGGTTGATGCGTTTTAATTCGGATCTGGTGTCAAGTTATCTACAACCGGACATTAACAAATTCCCGTCTGCCACATAACCGCGGGCACGGCTCTCGAAAGTTTATACCCTGCAGGGGTGTCCCAACTTAGCCCATGATAAGCTCTCGCGATCAACGAAGGATATTCCTTCTCCCAGGAAGACCCGATCAGTCTCGGAATCCCGGTTTATAAGACATTTCAACAATGGTAAAACAAGACCAACAAAGCCGCCCGATGCACCGACAATCCCGATAGGAGCTGCACATATCTCGTTCTCAGGGCAACACCGGATAGGTCAGCCTACGAGTAAAACCAGACCTCGAGTTGCCCCGAGGGGGCCCCGCAGTCTGCCCGGTTCAGACCAACACTTAGACAAGCACTGGCCCGGGGGGGGGGGCTAAAATAAAGATGACCCTTGGGTTGGCCAACCCAAGGGAAGGGTATAGGTGGTGGTGAGGCAAATGGTAAAACCAAGGTTGGGCCTTGCTGGACAAGTTTTATTCAAAGCGAACTGTTAGGGGGGTCCCATAAATCACCCGACCGCGTTAGGAACGCAAAAATCCGGGAACATAACACCGGTATGACGGAAACTAGGGCAGCAAGAGTGGAACAAAACACCAGGCATAAGGCCGAGCCTTCCACCCTTTACCAAGTATATAGATGCATTAATAATATAAGAGATATTGTGATGTCCCAACATAACCCTGTCCACCATGGAGCAATCTTCACTTCACCTGCAACTAGCAACGCTATAAGAGGGGCTGAGCAAAGCGGTAACATAGCCAAGCAATTGTTTGCTAGGAAGGGTGTCAAAGGTTAGAGGTTCATGGCAATTTGGGAGGCTTGAAGAACAAGTTATAGGAAGCGCAACAAAGCGATAGAACGAAGCAACTAGCATAGCAATGATAGTAGTGAGATCCAGGGTAGCGGTCATCTTGCCTGAAATCCCGCTAGGAAGAAGAACGAGTCCATGAAGAAGATGAAGCCACGAAGACGAACCACACGTAGACGAAGGAATCCTCACGATCGCAACGAAACGGGAACTATCGAGAAGAAGCACACAATATGGTAAACACACCACACATAGGCAA
>NW_021264565.1:0-1095 GCF_002162155.2 Triticum dicoccoides
GATGGACAAGACCCAATCCTAAGCATAGCACAAAGATCGTGTAGTTCGTTTGCTAGAGCTTTGCCAATGTCAAGTATCTCTTCCTTTGACCATGAGATCGTGTAACTCCTGGATACCGTAGGAGTGCTTTGGGTGTATCAAACGTCACAACGTAACTGGGTGACTATAAAGGTGCACTACAGGTATCTCCGAAAGTATCTATTGTTTTATGCGGATCGAGACTGGGATTTGTCACTCCGTGTAAACGGAGAGGTATCTCTGGGCCCACTCGGTAGGACATCATCATATGCGCAATGTGACCAAGGAGTTGATCACGGGATGATGTGTTACGGAACGAGTAAAGTGACTTGCCGGTAACAAGATTGAACAAGGTATTGGATACCGACGATCGAATCTCGGGCAAGTAACATACCGATAGACAAAGGGAATTGAATACGGGATTGAATAAGTCCTTGACATCGTGGTTCATCCGATGAGATCATCGTGGAACATGTGGGAGCCATCATGGGTATCCAGATCCCGCTGTTGGTTATTGACCGGAGAATGTCTCGGTCATGTCTGCATGTCTCCCGAACCCGTAGGGTCTACACACTTAAGGTTCGATGACGCTAGGGTTATAAAGGAAGCTTGTATGTGGTTACCGAATGTTGTTCGGAGTCCCGGATGAGATCTCGGACGTCACGAGGAGTTCCGGAATGGTCCGGAGGTAAAGATTTATATATGGGAAGTCCTGTTTTGGTCACCGGAAAAGTTTCGGGCGATATCGGTAATGTACCGGGACCACCGGGAGGGTCCCGGGGGTCCACCAAGTGGGGCCACCTGCCCCAGAAGGTTGCGTGGGCCAAGTGTGGGAGGGGACCAGCCCCTAGGAGGGCTGGTGCGCCCCCCACAAGGGGGCCAAGGCGCAAGGGAGAGTGGGAGGGGGCAAACCCTAGTCCAGATGGGCCTTAAGGCCCATATTGGTGCGCCTCCCTCTCCTCTCCCCTCTTGGCCGCCACCCCCTTTGCCATCTAGGGCTGGCCGCACCCCTTGGGGGTGGGAAACCCTAAAGGGGGCGCAGCCCCCCCTTCCCCCTATATATAGTTGAGGTTTGGG
>NW_021264566.1:0-1404 GCF_002162155.2 Triticum dicoccoides
ACTCATGGAAATCACTCTGGGACCCCAAAACGGTGAGCAATAGTGCATGAAATGGGCCAGAATCGGCTAAAATTGCAATTGTTGATGACCGACCCATCAACGCACCTTGGGGTTTAACAACTATGGAAATCGCTTCGGGGCCACAAAACGATGAGTAATAGTCCATGAAACGGGCCAGAATCGGCCAAAACGGCGAGTGTTTGTGACCGACACGTAAACACATCCCAGGGTTCGTTAATCATGGAAAGCACTCTGGGACCCCAAAACAGTGACTAATATTCCATGAAACGGGCCAGAATCGGCCAAAATTGTGAGTCTTGATGACCGACACGTAAACGCACCCCAGCATTCGTTAATCGTGGAAATCACTCGGGGACCCCAAAACAGTGAGTAATAGTCCCTGAAACGGGCCAGAATCGGCCAAAATTGCGATTGTTGATGACCGACACATCAGCACACCTTGGGGTTTAATAACTATGGCAATCGCTTCGGGACCCCAAAACGTTGAGTAATAGTCCACGAAACGGGCCAGAATTGGCCAAAACTGCAAGTGTTTATGATCGACACGTAAACACATCCTAGGGTTCGTTAATTGTGGAAATCACTCTAGGACCCCAAAACAGTGAGTAATAGTCCCTGAAACGGACCAGAATCGGCCAAAATTATGATTTTCGATGACCGTCACGTAAACGCACCCCAGGGTTCGTTAACCGTGGAAATCACTCCGGGACCCCAGAACAGTGAGTAATAGTCCATGAAACGGCCAGAATCGGCCAAAACTGTATGTGTTGATGACCGACACGTAAACGTACCCCAGGGTTCGTTAATCGTTGAAATCACTCCGGGACCCCAAAACAGTGAGTAATAGTCCATGTAACGGGCCAAAACTGTGAGTGTTCATGACCGACACATCAACGCACCTTGGGGTTTAACAACTATGGAAATCGCTTCGAGACCCCCAAAACAGTGAGTAATAGTCCACGAAACGGGCCAGAATCGGCCAAAACTGCGAGTGTTTATGACCGACACGTAAACACATCCCAGGGTTCGCTAATCTTGGAAATCACTCTAGGACCACAAAACAGTGAGTAATAGTCCGTGAAACGGACCAGAATCGGCCAAAATTGCGATTTTGGATGACCAACACATAAACACATCTCAGGGTTCGTTAATCGTGGAAATCACTCCCGAACCTCAAAACAGTGAGTAATAGTCCATGAAACAGGCCAGAATCGTCCAAAACGGTGAGTGTTGATGACTGACACATAAACACATCCCGGCGTTCGTTAATCGTGGAAATCACTCTGGGACCCCAAAACAGTGAGTAATAGTCCCTGAAACGGGCCAGTATCGGCCAAAATTGCGATTGTTGATGACCGACACATCAGCACACCTTGGGGTTTA
>NW_021264567.1:0-595 GCF_002162155.2 Triticum dicoccoides
CGGTTTTGGGCCGCAAAGCGATTTCCATAGTTGTTGAACCCCAAGGTGCGCTTACATGTTGGTCATCAACACTCACAGTTTTGGCCGATTCTGGCTCGTTTCCTGGACTATTACTCACTGTTTTGGGGTCCCGGAGTGATTTACACGATTAATGAACCCTGGGGTGCGTTTATGTTTCGGTCATCAACACTCACTATTTTGGCAGATTCTGAGCCGTTTCGTGGACTATTACTCACCATTTTTGGGCCCCAAACAAATTTCCATAGTTGTTGAACCCCAAGGCGCGCTTACATGTAGGTCATCAACACTCACAGATTTGGCCGATTCTGGCCCGTTTCGTGGACTATTACTCACTGTTTTGGGGTCCCGGAGTGATTTCCACGATTAACGAACCCTGGAGTGCGTTTACATTACGGTCATCAACACTCGCGGTTTTTATCGATTCTGACCCGTTTTATGGACTATTACTCACCGTTTTGGGGCCCCAAAGCGATTTCCATAGTTGTTGAACCGCAAGGTGCTCTTAGGTGTCGGTCATCAACACTCATAGTTTTGGTCGATTCTGGCACGTTTCATGGACTATTACTCACTGTTT
>NW_021264568.1:0-1956 GCF_002162155.2 Triticum dicoccoides
GGCATCTTCGCCGCGTGGGATGGCGGCATCTTCGCCGCGTGGTTTGCTGAGGCGGCCGTTTCGGGGGCGCCGATTTCTGTTTGGCAACGATGATGGCGTCAAGAGGAGCTTGGTTCCCTTGTGAGGCTCGTCGTCAAAGTCGGAGTTGTCGGTTGTTGGCGCGTGTGGCCATCTGTTGGCATGTGCCGTCATTGCTCTGTGTAGCTGTTTGTGGGGGAGGCTTCGTTGGTGGAGCTCTATGGTGAAGTCGGAGTCGCCCGTTCGGAGGTAACCGGTGATGACGATGACGCTTGCGACTTCCCGGCGGATGTCTTTTCTTCTTTGCAGCTCATGTTTCATGTCGGTGGTCAGGTTGGCCGGTGGTGCTCATGTTATATGGGTTGGGTTGTATCGGTTTTAGCCCGGTTTTCCGTCAATTAACCGGGCAATTCTCACTTCTTCTTAATCAATGAAAATGGCAAGTCTTTTGCCTCGTTTCAAAAAAACAAACAAACAAAAAAAAACCCGTAGAACTAGAGTTAGAAACACTAGCCAGTCAATAGCTACTATATTATAGTAGCCAACGAATTAATGTTTTGACCTTAAGCCAAGCATGGCACATCGAAAGAAGGCAAAAAAAAGTCCTAGTATGAAATTTTCTAGTATGTTCTGGCTTGGAAGCTGCCGTGGACATCAGTTTCGTAGTATGACGCGAGAATGCAAGATAGGTTAGCTGAGAGCACCGTTAATAGACAAAGTACATCGTTTCATTTGCTTAAACAACAATGACCCAAGATTAGCTGAGTGCACAAGTGCGATGAGTTTAGGAGCTTCATGAGGAAGCATATCCCATTATCCCCAGACGACTACAATTCGAGGACTGCAATGTATATGCGTGACAATGCTTTTTTCATAAAGGTAGTTTTCATGACACAAAACACACACCAGAGCAATACAAGTGAAAAGTTCACAATTAGCCTCTATATCGCTAGAACGTACACAACCCAGGCAAGACTGGCTAGTCTACAACAAAAAGGAAAATAACACAGCCAACTCAATGTGACGGAAGTCCGATCTGAAGACGATCCATGTTTGGTAAATATCTCTTGGACGCACGCTGCATATGCATACATTTCGCATAGGGAACTGCCAGGTGCTCCGGTCGGTGTAGAGTACACTAAAAGCAGAGTCAACGCTACATGAAAAGGCAATCTGCAATGGAGTTTTTTTTCTTTCTTTTGAAAAAGCGATAATTTTTAAATAGTCAAAGGCACTAATACAGTGCTAGCGCCCCCACGAGGACAAGGGTTTTAAGCTTCATATTTTTTCAATTAATTGGGGCATCATAGTGGAGGAAAATCCGGTATATAGATCTGACTGAGAACTTCCGGTTCTTGTGAAGGTTCCACCGGAACTCATCAGAACTATGTCATTGTTGAACGTAGCCTATGCGTGATTAAGTCATAGCCTTCAAGGAGGTGAGGTACTTAGGATTTGTTCAATCATGTTGTGTTTTCCACGCACACCGTGAAATAATCCTCCCAAAATCTCATTCAAAAATATATTCAAGACCACAAACATTCCTGAAGACCTTGAACATTTGATATAGGTAATGTGGGTGGAGAACAGGCTGTGCGGTCACACCATTTTTGAAGAGGCACACACAAGGTCAGCAAGGATTCGATCTTCTCCAGTAAGGGCCGATTTGGCATATTGGCTGGACATAAATTCCGGATTTGGTGCAATATACATGGATCCCTCCTTGCTTCTCGGCTAAACCCGTTATTCCTCGGGGAAGATGCCTCCATCGGAGAGTCTTTGGGTTCATGGATGACAAACACGGCAGGGATATACCACTCCCGCACCAGGCTTTTCTTCCCCTCGATGTTGAAGCAATTTTTCGTACTCCGCGTCATAGCGACAACTTGAGGACCTCATGGCATGGGCACTAGAGCTAAACGGATATAATAGGTACCC
>NW_021264569.1:0-1087 GCF_002162155.2 Triticum dicoccoides
GTGCATCACGTAGAGCAATAAAAACAGCACGTAAATGTTCCAAATGTTCTTCCAAAGATCTGCTATAAATCAGTATGTCATCAAAGTAAACTACCACAAATCGTCCAATGAAAGCACGTAAAACTTCGTTCATTAATCTCATGAAAGTACTAGGTGCATTAGTTAACCCAAAAGGCATGACTAACCACTCATATAATCCAAACTTAGTTTTAAATGCTGTTTTCCATTCATCTCCCAATTTCATACGAATTTGGTGGTAGCCACTACGCAAATCAACTTTGGAGAATATTGTAGAACCACTCAATTCATCAAGCATATCATCTAGCCTAGGAATAGGATGACGATAACGAATAGTAATATTATTAATGCCTCTACAATCAACACACATACGTGATGTACCATCCTTTTTCGGCACTAGAATAATAGGAACAGCACAAGGACTGAGGGATTCGCGTATATAACCTTTGTCGAGAAGCTCTTGTACTTGACGCATAATCTCCTTCGTCTCCTCTGGATTGGTACGGTATGGTGCACGGTTTGGCAGTGAAGCACCGGGAATTAAGTCAATCTGATGCTCAATCCCTCGAATAGGCGGTAATCCCGGTGGCACGTCTTGTGGAAAGACGTCAGCGAACTCCTGCAAAATGTTAGTGACAGCAGGAGGCAAAGAGGAAGGCACGTCCTTGAATGAAAATAATGCCTCTTTGCACACAAAAGCATAGCAAACAGATTTGCTGAAATCTAGCTCCTCAATATCAGATTTGGTGGCAAATAAACATGCACTTTTCAATTTAATTTCAGAAGCAACACTAGATGGTTTATTATTAGGCTTCATTTGTTGCTCAAATTCTTTTGCCACAATCTGATTTTCACTCTTATTCGTCTCCTGTTTTGCTTTATTAGCTCTATTAATATCATCTTTCAAAATGGAATCAGGAGTCATAGGAAGCAAAGTAATATTTTTATCCTTATGAACAAGAGTATAGTGATTGTTTCTACCATGGTGTACAGAATTTTTATCAAATTGCCATGGTCTACCAAGTAATAAGGAACATGCTTGCATAGGTACCACATCACAATCAACATA
>NW_021264570.1:0-1001 GCF_002162155.2 Triticum dicoccoides
ATTGTTGATGACCGACACGTAAGTGCATCTTTGGGTTCAACAACTATGGAAATCGCTTCGGGACCCCAAAAAGGTGAGTAATAGTCCACGAAACGGGTCAGAATTGGCCAGAACTATGAGTGTTGACGACGGGCACGTAAACGCACCCCTGGGATTGTGAATCGTGAGAATCGCTCTAGGACCCCAAAACAGTGAGTAATTGTCCACGTGACAGACCAGAATTGGGCAAAATGGTGAGTGTTGATAACCGACACATAAACGCACCCCGAGGATCCCAAATCCTGTAAATCGCTCTAGGACCCCAAAACGGTGAGTAATAGTGCACCAAACGGACAAGAATCAGCCAAAACTGCGATTGTTGATGACCGACACGTAAGCGCACCGTAGGGTTTGTCAATCGTGGAAATCACTTCGGGATGCCAAAACTGTGTAATAGTTCAAAACGGGCCAAAATCGGCCAAAACTGCGAGTCTTGACGACCAACACGCAAGCACACCTTGGGGTTCGACAAAAATGGAAATCTCTTTGGGACCCCAAAACGGTGAGTAATAGTCCATGAAACGGGACGGAATCAACAAAACCTGCGAGTGTTGATGAGCGACATGTAAACGCACCCAGAGGTTGGTCAATCACGGAAATCACTCCGGGACCCCAAAACAGCGAGTAATAGTCCACGAGACGGCCAGAATTAACCAAAATTGTGAGTGTTGATGACCGACACATAAATGCACCCCCGGGGTTCGTCAATCGTGGAAATCACTTCGGGACCCCAAAACTGAGTAATAGTCCAAGAAACGGGCCAGAATCGGCCAAAACTGCGAGACTTGACGACCAACATGTAAACACACATTGGGGTTCGGCAACAATGGAAATCGCTTTAGGACCCCAAAACGGTGAGTAGTAGTCCACGAAAGGGACAGAATCGAAGAAAACCGCGATTGTTGATGACCGAAACATAAACGCACCAGGGGTTCGTCAATCGTGGAAATCCCTCCGGGACC
>NW_021264571.1:0-2612 GCF_002162155.2 Triticum dicoccoides
CGGCTTCAATGAAACAACCCACCATGTACTCCTACATGGCCTCTCATCGATACCTTTACCAAATCGTGTTCACCACACCACTCTCATTACCGACATAATCATTTCACTCTAGCCATCACCCAGATGAACCAGACCTGACACGACTCTAAGCATAGCAGGCATAGCAAGGTAGGAACAACACATACATATGGCTCAATCAACTCCTACACATGCTAGTGGGTTTCATCTAGTTACTGTGGCAATGACAGGTCATGCAGAGGAAATGGGTTCAACTACCGTAGCACACAGCAGTTTGAAACGCGTTGTCTTAATGCAGTAAAAGAGAGCAGGAGCGAGAACATGGGATTGTATCGATATGATCAAATGGTTGGTTGCTTGCCTGATGGTTCGATGCACTGATACGGTTCTTCGTTAGGGTAATCACGGTACTCCTCGGAGGCAGAACCTGTCGCAAAGAACACCGATACGCAACCATCACCAAACAATGTGCAACAATATTATGCATGCATGAAACATAGCAATATGAGTGTGTTGGGCTAATGCAACTAAGACCAGAAGGGTTTGAGCAAATTTGAATCAAAGATTCAAATTTCAAACTCAAACATGGCCCTTTAAAGTGCTTTTCCTTGTTCTGCTTAAAACATCAATTTAACTTGTTTGATCATGCATGAAAATAGTACAGATGGATAGATTGGATTTTTCTGATCATTTTTCATATATAATTTGTCCAGTTTGGAGTTACAGAATAAAAGTTATGAATTTTTGAAGTTTAAATAATATTCTGGAATTTCCTGATTTAATTTAAATCCAGAAATATAATTATTGCGCCAGCATGACGTCAGCATGACGTCAGTGGTCAACTGCGGCTGGCTGGGGTCAAACCTGACGTGTGGGGGCCACACGTCAGTGACAGGGGGGGGGGTTTAACAGGATTAAATTAATCCTAATTAGGGATTAGTGGCGCTGGGGCCCACTGTCAGTGTCAGGGGGGTTGACTAACGGTAATTAGCACTAACTGACCACCTGGCCGATGGGGCCCACGCGTCAGTGACCCTGGGGGGTCAAACCCCAGGTCAGACGAGTCAAACCCGCCGGCGGTTAGTCGCCGGCGAGGTCCGCGGCGTACAGGGGCCTCGGGTTTCCTCTGTGGTGCTCCAAACGGCGTGCGGCTAGGTGCGTTGGATAGCTAGCTCGATGGCGCGTCGGACGGTGGCCGTGGCTGGGCCTGGGGTGGCCGGAGTCGACGGCGGCGAGCTCGGCTGCGGCCGCCGGAGTTCGGTCGTGCGCGGAAACGGGGTTGGAGCTCGAAGGCGAGCTAAGCGAGGCGCTAGGGATGCTTTACGGGGCCTTACGAACTTGTTGGACTCGCCGGGGTGACCAAATGGTCACCGGAGCTGCGTCGACGGCGAGCTCGGCGGCGGCGGAGGTTCGGCCGTGGTGGGGAGGAGGCTACGGTGCGGGAACGAGGGGAAAAAGAGGGGGAAACGGTGGCGGAGCTCACCGCGGTTGCAGTGGGCGTCGAAGCGGGCTCGGGGACGCGCTGGAGACGGCGAATCGACGGCGATGATCTCCGGTGGCCGAGGAGGGGAACAGCGACGTAGGCGGCGATGCAGGGCTTCCGGAGACCCGTGGAACGGTGGGGAGGAAGAGGGGGTCGAGGCGGAGCTCCTGAGCTAGTCGAGGGAGCGAGGGGTGGCCGGTGACGGCTGCTATGGCGAACGGCGGCGAGGGTGGTGTTCGGCCGTGTGAGAGAGAGAGCGAGGGAGAGGAGGGAGGAGCCGAGGGAGAGTGAGAGAGAGCAGGGGGGAGGCGTGGCGTCGTCCGGGGCATCGAGCGAGGAGGGGAGGGCAGGCAGGCAGCCGAGCAGGTGGCGTGGTGCGGTGGCGCGCGCGCGCGCCGGCCACACTCCCCTCCCTCTGTCGAGGACGAAGACGACAGAGGAGGGAGGCGGGCTGGGCCGCCTACTGGCTGGGCCGGCCAGCTGGCTGGGCCGCACAGTGGAGGAGCCCAGGTAAGCTCCTCCTGTTATTTATTTTTCTGTTTTCTAATTTCTGACATTTGTTTTGATTTAAATAATATATTAAATCATTTATTTAACTTATGCCAATTTTTGCAGGAGCTAGATATATTATTCCAGAGCTCCTTTGTAATTGGCATAATATTTGCACATATATTAATATATATATAATTAATATATTTCCAATGCAAATATTTATGCATTAATTCCAAATGCCCAAAATAAATACCTATGAGCTCTTAAAAATATTGGTTTGATTTTTATCTCTGTCCAATATTTTCAGAGAGCAACATGAGCATTTTCTTGGACCCTTTTGGAGAAATTTTTATTTGGATCATTTTCAGGAATGATTCTGAGGGTTTCACAATCCCCATTTCAAGTTAAATGGAAATTTTAAACATGATGCACACACTCTGATGCATGACTAGCTAGGGTGTGACAACTCACCCCCACTCAAAAGAATCTCGTCCCGAGATTTGGGTTCCTCCGGGAAGAAGGCGGGATACTCAAGTCGAAGACGATCCTCCCTTTCCCAGGTTGCTTCATCCTCAGAATGGTGCGACCATTGAACTTTGAGAAACTTGATATTATGACG
>NW_021264572.1:0-1655 GCF_002162155.2 Triticum dicoccoides
GGTCATAAACACTCACAAGTTTGGCCAATTCTCGTCCGTTTCATGCACTATTACTCACCGTTTGGGCGTCCTTGAGCGATTTCCACGATTGACAATCCCCGGAGTGCGTTTGCATGTTTGTCGTCAATACTCACAGTTTTGGCCAATTCTGACGCGTTTCGTGGGCTATTACTCACCATTTAGGTGTCCCGAAGCGATTTCCATAGTTGTTGAACCCCAAGGTGCGTTTAGGTGTCGGTTATCAACACTCACTGTTTTGGGGCCCAGGTGTGATTTCCACGATTAACGAACCGCAGGGTGCGTTTACATGTCGGTCATCAATACTAGTAGTTTTGGCTAATTCTGGCCCGTTTCGTGGACAATTACTCACTGTTTTGGGGCCCCGGAATGATTTCCACGATTAACGAACCCCCGGGTGCGCTTACGTGTCGGTTATGAACACTCACCGTTTTGGCCAATTCTCACGCGTTTTGTGGACTTTTAGTCACTGTTTTCTGGTCCTGAAGTGATTTCCGTAGTTGTTGAACCCCAAGGCGCACTTACGTGTTAGTCATCAACACTCACAGTTTTTGCTGATTCTGGCCTGTTTCATGGACTATTACTCACTGTTTTGGGGCCCCGGAGTGATTTCCACGGTTAACGAACCGCAGGGTGCATTTACGTGTCGGTCATCTACACTCGCAGTTTTGGCCGATTCTCGCTCGTTTCTTGGACTATTACTCTGTTTTGGGTCAAAGCATGATTTCCACGATTTATGAACCCTGTGGTGCATTTATGTGTCGGTCAATGACAATCACAATTTTGGCCTATTTCTGGTCCGTTTTGTGTAATATGACTCACTGTTTTGGCGTCCCAGAGCGATTTAGACGATTTACAATCCCCGGGGTGTGTTTGCGTCTCTGTCGTCAACACTCACAGTTTTTGCCAATTCTGACGCGATTCGTGGACTATTACTCATCATTCAGGGGTCCCGAAGCAATTCCATAGTGGTTGAACCCTAAGGTCCATTTACGTGTCGGTCATCAACACTCACAGTTTTGGACGATGCTGGCCCATTTCATGGACTATTACTCACCGTTTTGGGGCCCCAAAGTGATTTCCACGGTTGTTTAATCCCATGGTGCGCTTACATGTCGATCATCAACAAGCGCACTTTGGGCCGATTTTGGACCATTTCTTGCATTATTACTTAGTTTTGGGGTCCCGGAGTGATTTCCACGATTGACGAACTCCGGGGTGCGTTTACGTGTCGGTCATAAACACTCACAATTTTGGCCAATTCTTGTCTGTTTCATGCACTATTACTCACCGTTTGGGCGTCCTTGAGCGATTTCCAGGATTGACAATCCCCGGAGTGCGTTTGCGTGTCTGTCGTCAACACTCACAGTTTTGGCCAATTCTGACGCGATTCATGGGCTATTACTCACCATTTAGGTGTCCCGAAGCGATTTCCATAGTTGTTGAACCCCAAGGTGCGTTTAGGTGTCGGTCATCAACACTCACTGTTTTGGGGCCCCGGTGTGATTTCCACGATTAACGAACCGCGGGGTGCGTTTACATGTTGGTCATCAATACTAGTAGTTTTGGCCAATTCTGGCCCGTTTCGTGGACAATTACTCACTGTTTTGGGGCCCCGGAATGATTTCCACGATTAA
>NW_021264573.1:0-897 GCF_002162155.2 Triticum dicoccoides
CAAATCTCCTCCACTACAAGAAATCTCGTCCCGAGATTTTAGGAGGTAGAAGGAAACAGTGCGGGGTATTCATCACGCAGGCGATCCTCGCGTTCCCAGGTGGCTTCGTCTTCAGAGTGATTCGACCACTGGACCTTGAGGAACTTGATCGCCTTCTGGCGTGTGCGGCGTTCAGCTTGGTCGAGAATGCGGACCGGATGCTCTTTATAGGAGAGGTCCTGTTGCAATTCGAGCACTTCATGATCCACACCTCGGATTGGGTCCTTGAAGCAACGGCGGAGTTGTGACACATGGAATACATCGTGAACCTGAGAAAGGTTCGACGGAAGCTCTAGTTGATATGCCACCTTTCCACGCCTCTCGAGGATAGTGAAAGGACCAATATAGCGGGGAGCTAGCTTCCCTTTGATCCCGAAGCGGTGAGCACCCTTCATTGGTGTAACTCGAAGATAGGCCTTTTCGCTAGGTTGATAGACCATGTCTTTATGATGACGGTCATACTGACTCTTCTGACGTGACTGAGCAGTCTTGAGATTCTCGCGAATAATGCGGACTTGTTCTTCGGCATGTTGGATAATATCCGGACCGAAGAGTGGACGTTCCCCAGTTTCTGACCAGTTCAGAGGGGTTCGGCACTTTCGTCCATATAACACTTCGAAGGGGGCCATCTTCAGACTAGCTTGATAGCTATTATTATAAGAGAACTCAGCATACGGAAGAGATTCCTCCCATTTCTTGCCGAAGGAAATAACACAAGCTCGAAGCATGTCTTCGAGAACTTGGTTGACACGTTCAACTTGCCCTTGTGACTGAGGATGAAAAGCAGTGCTGAAAGACAGATGAGTGCCCATAGCTTCTTGGAAACTTGCCCAGAATCTTGAAGTGAATAAACTGCCA
>NW_021264574.1:0-1577 GCF_002162155.2 Triticum dicoccoides
CCTCGTGCCGCGATTCAGGAACACCAATCGGCTTAAGGTCAGGAATAAAGTCAATACAAAACTCAATGACCTCCTCATTTTGACGGCCCTTGGAGATGCTTCCTTCTGGCCTAGCACGGTTATGAACATATTTCTTTAAGACTCCCATGAACCTCTCAAAGGGGAACATATTGTGTAGAAGTACAGGACCCAAAACGTTAATCTCTTTGCATAGGTGAACTAGGACATGCGTCATGATGTTGAAGAAGGATGGTGGGAACACCAACTCGAAACTGACAAGACATTGCACCAAATCATTCTCTAACCTTGGTATAATTTCTGGATCGATTACCTTCTGAGAGATTGCATTGAGAAATGCACATAGCTTCACAATGGCTAATCGAACATTTTCCGGTAGAAGCCCCCTCAATGCAACCGGAAGCAGTTGCGTCATAATCATGTGGCAGTCATGAGACTTTAGGTTCTGGAACTTTTTCTCTGCCATGTTTATTATTCTCTTTATATTCGACGAGAAGCCAGACGGTACCTTAATACTGAGCAGGCATTCAAAGAAGATTTCCTTCTCTTCTTTGATAAGAGCGTAGCTTGCATGACCCTGATGTATGCCGTCTTTTCCGTGCATACGTTGCTGGTCCTCTCGTGCCTTAGGTGTATCTTTTGTCTTCCCATACACGCCCAAGAAGCCAAGCAGGGTCACACAAAGATTCTTCGTCACGTGCATCACGTCGATTGCAGAGCGGACCTCTAGGTCTTTCCAATAGGGCAGGTCCCAAAATATAGATTTCTTCTTCCACATGGGTGCGCGTCCGTCAGCGTCATTCGGAACAGGTTGTCCATCAGGACCCTTTCCAAAGACCACCTTCAAATCCTTGACCATATCATGTACATCAGCACCAGTACGGTGGCGAGGCTTCGTCCGGTGATCCGCCTCACCTTTGAAATGCTTGCCTTTCTTTCTTACGGGTTGCCTGCTCAGAAGAAATCGGCGATGTCCCAGGTACACATTCTTCTTACAATTAGCCAAATATATATTGTCGGTATCGTCCAAACAGTGCGTGCATGCGTGGTATCCCTTGTTTGTCTGTCCTGAAAGGTTACTGAGAGCAGGCCAATCATTGATGGTCACGAACAACAACGCCTTTAGGTCAAATTCTTCCCCCATGTGCTCATCCCACACACGTACACCTGTTACATTCCACAGTTGTAAGAGTTCTTCAACTAATGGCCTTAGGTACACATCAATGTCGTTGCCGGGTTGCTTAGGGCCTTGGATGAGCACTGGCATCACAATAAACTTCCACTTCATGCACAACCAAGGAGGAAGGTTATACAAACATAGAGTCACAGGCCAGGTGCTATGGTTGCTGCTCTGCTCCCCAAAAGGATTAATGTCATCTGCGCTTAGACTAAACCATATGCTCCTTGCGTCATCTGCAAACTCCTTCCCGTACTTTCTTTCGATTTTTCTCCACTGCGACCCGTCAGCAGGTACTCTCAACTTTCCGTCTTTCTTACGGTCTTCTCTGTGCCATCGCATCGCCTTGGCATACTCTTTGTTTTGGAACAAACGTTTCAAG
>NW_021264575.1:0-3955 GCF_002162155.2 Triticum dicoccoides
CATTTTCCAAAAGATGGCAGTCGGAAAAAACTGTAACATGGTTGAGGCGGATGTATAAGAAGAGGAGACTGTGGGCCGCGGCATATCTAACTGAGGGGTTTTGGCTTGGCATGAAAAGCAACCAGCGGAGTGAAAGCCTGAACTCATGCCTTCACCTCCACCTAGACGGTGAAATGACCCTGGTGGATATGATTTTGCACTATGAGAACGCCGTTGTGCGTATCCGTGAAAACGAGGCGCGAGATGACTGCACGACCTCACAGAGTTTACCGGTGCCAGTTACTAGCTCGAGGGAACTTGAGATAGCTGCTTCTCACGTCTTCACTCCAGCAAACTTCTATATATTGCAAGATGATCTTAGAAAAATTGACGGCATGGAGATTGTAGAAATTAAGCTGGGAGACGGATCACAGCAGTACATCGTGGCCTGGAAGAATAACCGGAAGCGCCGTTTTTGGGTGGAGTATACACCAGTAAATTCCGCAGAAACTATAAGGTGCAGCTGCAGAAGAATGATTCGAAAGGGTCTACCTTGCAAGCACATATTCCATGTACTGAAACACTTGAACATATCTGAAATACCAAAGTGTTTAGTTCTTATTCGGTTCACGAAAGAAGCAAGGTTGGGACTGCCCGCGAGGCGCACAAGCGATCTGTTGGGATTTGGTTGGACTGGGGTCGGGGAAAGAATGAAATATAGCCAGGTCAGTGTGTTAGCGTCTGAAACTATGCATGCGGCATGCAAACACACTGGTTTGTGGGATCAGTTACAGGAGAGTTTGAAGGCTGTGATAGCTAAGAGTCATGAGTATGATCTGCTACAGGAAAATTTGTTGAAGGAAACAAATGACATCAGTAAGTGTGCAGTTGAATGTGTGGACGATGGTGAAGGCAACATGATTGAGGTTAAAGATCCTATGAAAGTGTCAAGCAAAGGTGCAACAAAGGCAGAGAGCCGCCCTGTCTCGAAAAATGGTAGACCACTCTCTTTTGATGAGTTGAAAACTCAGTGCGGGGCTTGCAAATTGGTAGGACACACTAGACGTAGCAAGAAATGCAAACAAAATTAGAAGTAAGTGTTTGTATGCATTGTGGATTATTAAAGTTTGTATCATTCATTAACTTAGCTTGTCTTCTATTAGGTGCAGAAAAGTGGAGAAGGAACAAGAGTAGAACACTTGCTTCAATTATTTACCATGTTAATCGGTCGGCTCATACTTCGGCTAAGGTAGCTGTAGGCGCTTCTGTTTCTTTGGTTTGGAGGCTTTGGCTCCGTGATTGTATCCTTAGTGTATTAGCAGACGAGATCCCAGTCTTTGTTTAAATAAAGTAAGATGTTTCCCTGTAAACAAAAATCAAAAAAATTCTTTACTGTGTAATGATCGGGGCTGTGTAATGACCGGGGCGGGAGGTGGAAAGAATATTATTGTACATTTCCCCTGCCCACATCCTAAATGCCATTAAATAAGTAACTGTACCACTCTCCTCCCCACCACACACTCACCCACCTCCCACGGGCGCCGGTTCGAACTCCCCTCTTATCCCCACCTACAGTAGATCGAGAATACCCTCGCCGGCGACCGCTGCAGCCGCCTCCATGGAGAGAAGCCTCGGCTGGCAGAGAGCGATGATGGACCTCGCCGGCGATGACGAGGGGTGGCGCGCGCAGTTGACGGACGTGTGCGGCTGGTTCCCCAGCACAGAGATGTTGGTCAACCACGCGCGTGGCCTCGTCAAAGTCCTCACCGACGCCGAGAGGAAGCGCGCCTTCCCCTATGGCCGCAGCGTCCCGCCGGCTGTCCTACTCGTGTGGGCAATGCGAGAGGCCATGCTGAGCGACTCCCCTGTTCAGCACGCAAGGTGGTGGATGTACCGCTCCACCACCATGACGCTACGGCCAGATTCAGCACGCGTCGCGTCGAGGGCGGACCGCGTCGACGTCGAGCTCGCTGTCCCTACGCCCGTCAGCCCGGACTACCAGGTCCGCCATGTGTCGAAGCCAGTGCTGCCGTTGGACCATGAGGAGGGCGAGGAGGACGCTGTGCAGATGGTAGCGCCGGTCGCCGTCGAGGGTGGCAAGACAATGCCCATTGACGTCGAGCTCCTTCCCCTCCTCCCTGGCTTAGTGAAGGTGGAAGAAGAGGAGGTGGCTCAGGATCAGGTGGCGCAGCTGTCCAACAGAACGGTGGTCAAGAAGAAGGCTTCTCCGTGTGTGGTGCGCCGCTCACGCCGCCTCAAATTTCTGAAGAAGTGAAGATGGGCACAGTTGCTGAAGGGGGAGGAAGCTGCTGATTATCTTAAGTTAGGTATGCTGTTATATGTTTCAGCATATAAGTTAACATTATTTTGGGTTTGATGTTGGTTAGGTATGTATGTAAGCATATAAGTTATGCAATCGGTACGGTTTGATCGGGTTCTTTGTGGCTGAAGAATTGAATATCTACTGCTCACCCTAAGTGCCAAGTTCAGTTAAATTTCTGAATATTGAATATGTATTGTTGCTTTGCTTCAGTGTTGCATGGAAGCTGCTAGATGTTGCTCCTATGTTGCAACAAGACAATGAACTAGTCTGATACATAAATCAGTAGTGTTGCTAGGTGATGTGCCCATGTGCATCACATACCAAATATAGAACATGCCAAAAGTGCATTGTCTGTCAAATACAGGACATGCCAAAAGTGCATTGTCTGCCAAATATAGAACATGCCAAAAGTGCACTGTCTACCAATCATGATGGCCCCATGTTATTTATGCTGCAATCTCTGTTACACTTTGCCCATAAACTAAATAACAAATAATTTAGCATCATTTCATCATGTCAATTACAATGATGTCAATAACTTTATGAACAATCTACTTGCTAACTATGACAGTAATCATAATGGCAAGCAGGCCAAGATACGGAAGACCTCCAAATCCTAAAATCCTATCCCTATAGAGCAATATCTCCTTGTGCATCTTAACCATTGCCCTCTTTTCTTTCTCATTCCTTTTAATTTCAGCTTCATATTCTGTAATCTTAGTCTCCAGTTTCTTGTTCTTCATGGCAAGATACTTAATGACTGACTTTGCTTTGCTATCCCACTCCCCATCAACCCATTCAACATACTCAGAAGTGATATCATCCTAAATAAATCATGAGCAATTCAAGTCATTTTATAACTGAACTTGTCGCTGCAAGCGTTAAACACTGAACTTTTTTGCAGCTTGACCGCAATAGTAGTACTAGTTTGAAGATCATGCTCAGTAGACTAACCTCAAACACACATCCCCCGAGTGCGCTGCCAAAATTGTCTGCATCTATTCAGACACGGCCACTAGGAGTTTCCTGATGACCACATAGATGGAGCTTGTCATGGCCACAAGTGATGAATTATGAGAGATAATGCTGAGATGTAAAGAACAACGGTAAAGAACTTACCTTTTTGCCACCAAAGTGTAGGACTGAAGAAACCCTAGCCGTGTGTTCTCCCGGCCTGCCGCCGCCCACGAAACCCCTGTCCCCTATTCCACTAGATCCGCCGCCGCTGCCTCCTGTGCCACTGAATCCGGCCCACCTGCTTGCAGGACCCAGGGTTTGACCTAACTTGCAGTCGCCACCGCTCTTCTCGCCGCAGCCGCCGCCGCCGCCCGACGCCCAGCTCACTGTCATGCTTTCGCCGTCGAGATTTGGAGGCGCAAATAGAGAGGGAGGGCTAGGGATTTGGAAAGGGAAACGAGAAAAGGGGAAAGATCGATGTGAACCTGGCAAAATGGGCTGGTGTAGCGCTGCCGGGAACATAGCCCACCTGTGGGGCCCCTCACGTGGTTAGATGGGCCGTGCCTGGCATTATGGTGAGTACAGAAAAAGTTAATTATACATATAATAAAAAAACGACGGGTTTGTAAAACAAACTAGAAAAACATGATGCCTGATAACACGCGATAGAGCCAACGAGCTGACATGACTAATTTT
>NW_021264576.1:0-1375 GCF_002162155.2 Triticum dicoccoides
GGGGGCGCAGCCTTGTCCCTTCCTCCAAGGAAGGGTGCGGCCAGGGAGGAGTCCATCCTCCCCAAGGCACCTCGGAGGTGCCTTCCCCTTTTAGGACTCTTCCTTTCCCTTATCTCTTGGCGCATGGGCCTCTTGGGGCTGGTTCCCTTGGCCCATACAGGCAAAGGCGCACCCCCTACAGCCCATGTGGCCCCCAGGGGCAGGTGGCCCCACCCGGTGGACCCCCGGGACCCTTCCGGTGGTCCCGGTACAATACCGGTGACCCCGAAACTTGTCCCGATAGCCGAAATAGCACTTCTTTACCTCTGGACCATTCCGGAACTCCTCGTGACGTCCGGGATCTCATCCGGGACTCCGAACAACTTTCGGGTTACCGCATACTAATATATCTATAACCCTAGCGTCACCGAACCTTAAGTGTGTAGACCCTACGGGTTCGGGAGACATGCAGACATGACCGAGATGACTCTCCGGTCAATAACCAACAGCGGGATCTGGATACCCATGTTGGTTCCCACATGTTCCACGATGATCTCATCGGATGAACCACGATGTCAAGGACTTAATCAATCCCGTATACAATTCCCTTTGTCTAGCGGTACGATACTTGCCCGAGATTCGATCGTCGGTATCCCGATACCTTGTTCAATCTCGTTACCGGCAAGTCTCTTTACTCATTTCGTAACACATCATCCCGTGATCAACTCCTTGATCACATTGTGCACATTATGATGATGTCCTACCGAGTGGGCCCAGAGATACCTCTCCATTTACACGGAGTGACAAATCCCAGTCTCGATTCGTGCCAACCCAACAGACACTTTCGGAGATACCTGTAGTGTACCTTTATATCCACCCAGTTACGTTGTGACGTTTGGCACACCCAAAGCACTCCTACGGTATCCGGGAGTTGCACAATCTCATGGTCTAAGAAAATGATACTTGACATTAGAAAAGCTTTAGCATACGAACTACATGATCTTGTGCTAGGCTTAGGATTGGATCTTTGTCCATCACATCATTCTCCTAATGATGTGATCCCGTTATCAATGACATCCAATGTCCATGGTCAGGAAACCGTAACCATCTATTGATCAACGAGCTAGTCAACTAGAGGCTTACTAGGGACATCGTGTTGTCTATGTATCCACACATGTATCTGAGTTTCCTATCAATACAATTCTAGCATGGATAATAAACGATTATCATGAACAATGAAATATAATAATAACTAATTTATTATTGCCTCTAGGGCATATTTCCAACAGGCTTCGGGCGACGGTGAGGTCCGGCGACGGCGGTGAGCGCTGGGCGCTGGAGTAGTTGCCCCCCGATCCAAATCGTGGGGGGGGGGGAGAGGAGGCGAACATGGGGG
>NW_021264576.1:1403-2081 GCF_002162155.2 Triticum dicoccoides
GGCGACGGGATTGGGGTTGATCCCTATCCAGATCGTGAGGGGGAGAGTGGGGAACGTGGGAGTAGCGCTAGGGTTCGGGTTGGGGGAAGGGGTTAAGCAGGGGGCTTGGGGTGGGCCGTCTCGATTGGGCCTGTGGCCTGCTGGGCCGAAGCCCAGGGGGCAGGGGGTTTCTATTTCCCTTTTTTGTTAGTTTTGTTTTTTTCCTTTTCTTTTATTATTTTCCTATTTCTATTTTAATTCAATTTAAAATATTTATGCATTTGTAAAAATGTGGTACCTTCACCTTAAATAACTAGGCATTATTTGGCACACTCCGAACATTTTAGTTTTGATGTTTGAAACTTTTACAGTTGACATAAATTTGAATTTGAATTTTGAAACGGTTTCGAATCATCGCGAGGTTAACAACAGTAACCGTGGTGACGTGGCATCATTAGCGTGGGATTACTGTAGCTTAATTACCCGGGCGTCACAAATCTCCTCCACTACAAGAAATCTCGTCCCGAGATTTAAGAGGTAGTGAAAGGGGGAAAGGTTTGGTAACGAATCTAGCGGGTCTTCTCATTCTGGCTTGCTCTTCTCGAAGAGGCCGGTCCAATACATTGATGTCTTCATTTCTCTGCTTCAGGTCATCATGATGAAGTCGGCATCCTTTCTTCGGGAACTCCATCGTACTTA
>NW_021264577.1:0-1128 GCF_002162155.2 Triticum dicoccoides
GGTCTTGCCAAGAAGCTGTTTCTTATGCTTGAAGGTAAACCTCTATGCTCGGCAAACATTTCCAATTGTGGTTTTTCCATTCGACCATCCCCTTGACTTAGTGATCATCCTTGCAGAATTTTGTCAAAACTTTGAAGAAGAAACTAGCCGGCTGGAGCCAAACCTCGACCCCGTCAATTCTCCGGTGAACGACGAAGTTGCCATGGATGTTTTCCGACTGGAGTCTCGTGTTGCAGCTGTCGTGGACTATCTCGCAAGGCTGAAGGCCGCCACATCTCGCATCGACTCGACGCTCTGGCCTGAGGAGACACTTCAGAATGACCTTGAGTCGCTGATGGCCCGCTTGAACTCGATCCCTGGTCGAGTGCAGGAATGGAAGAAGTCCTCGGCTCGGTGTGGTGCAGATGTTGCTCTGTGTCTGGCCCGAGTCCACTGTAAAGATGCGTGAGAAGAGAAGCTGGCGGCCCTTCGGGTGGCCAACACCAAGAAACACGACTTCAGGTCCTTTATGGAAACTTTCCTTGCAGCTGCCACTCGGATCGCCGACGGAATTGACCTTGATGAATTCGTTGCACCTTCCAGCCCTCCACAGGAGGGGTAAAAAACTTCTTCTAGCTCGACGCTTTAAATTTGCCTCGGTATGCCGAGTGGAATTGTAACCGATAAACCTTAACAGGCTTAACGCCTGAGCATTCTCGGTTCCTTTAGATATCGATTCAAACTTGAATTTGGTGCTTGAATACGATTGCCTTTGGCTCGAAATGTCTTTTGCAGGTTCAAAGCAAGGCGCCTTTACTGCAATCGACTTATTCTTTAGTCCACTTAGGCGAGCACTGGGCTGTGGCTAAGCCTCCGAGTGGAAGCCCGGCTTACCACTCGGTAGGATTTCTATAACTTAGGCGAGCACTGGGCTGCAGCTAAGCCCCCGAGTGAGAGGTTTACTCTTCACTCGGTAGGATTTTGATAACTTAGGCTAGCACTGGGCTGCAGCTAAGCCTCCGAGTGAGAGGTTTGCTCTTCACTCGGTAGGATTTTTATGACTTAGGCGAGTGCTTGGACTGCAGCTAAGCCTCCGAGTGAGAGGGTCGCTCTTCACTCGGTAGGATTTTTGTAACTTAGGCGAGCACA
>NW_021264578.1:0-1753 GCF_002162155.2 Triticum dicoccoides
GGCACACCAAAGACACATTTGGCCGGGTTAAGCATCATTTTGTAGACCCGGAGATTGTCAAATGTCTCCTTCAAATCATCAAACAAGGTCTCTTTATCTCTTGACTTCACCACAATGTCATCTACATAAGCATGAACATTGCGCCCAATCTGATTGTGAAGGCAATTTTGTACACACCGCTGATAAATCGCCTGGGCGCTCTTGAGCCCAAAAGGCATAGACACATAGGAGAAGGCTCCAAATGGAGTAATGAAAGATGTCTTCTCCTGGTCCTTAACTGCCATTTTGATCTGATGATAACTAGAATAAGAATCCAAAAAAACTCAAACGCTCACAACCCGCCGTAGCATCAATGATTTGATCAATATGAGGGAGAGCAAACGGATCAGCTAGACAAGCCTTGTTTAAGTCTGTATAATCCACACACATTCGCCAAGTGCCGTTCTTTTGAAGTACCAGCACCGGATTAGCCAACCACTCAGGATTCAATGATAAACCCGTCCGCCAAAAGCCGGGCCACTTCCTCACCGATCGCCTTCCGCCTCTCCTCGTTAAACCGGCGGAGAAATTGTTTGACCGGTTTAAATTTTGGATCAATATTAAGAGTGTGCTCAGTGAGTTCCCTCGGTACACCCGGCATGTGTGAAGGCTTCCATGCAAAGATGTCCTGGTTCTCACGGATGAACTCGATGAGCACACTTTCCTATTTCGGATCCAGATTAGCGCTGATGTTGAACTGCTTAGATGAGTCGCCAGGAACGAAATCAACCATCTTAGTATCGTCCGCTGATTTAAATTTTAATGAAGGGTCATGCTCAGTGGTTTGTTTTTCAAGGATGTCATGTCCGGCGGGTCAACATTGTCCTTGTAAAATTTTAGCTCCTCCGAGAAAATGACTCTGCATAGGCCGCATCTCCTTCCTCACATTCCAAGGCCACCATGCGACTCCCATGCACTGTTATGGTGCCCTTATAACCCGGCATTTTAAGTTGCAAGTAAACATAGCAAGGCCTCGCCATGAACTTAGCATAAGCCGGCCGCCCAAACAGAGCTTGATAAGGGCTTTTGATCTTGACCACTTCGAAGGTTAATGACTCAGACCTGGAATCATGCTCATCTCAAAAGGCAACTTCTAATGAAATCTTACCCACTGGGTAGGCTGATTTACGAGGCACGACACCATGGAAGACAGTATTTGACGACTTAAGGTTCTTATCTGTCAGTCCCATGCATCGGAAGGTCTCATGATATAAGATGTTAATGCTGCTACCTCCATCCATGAGCACCTTAGTAAACTTATAACCCCAAACTTGAGGCGCCACCACCAAAGCCAGATGACCCGGATTATCAACCCGGGGCGAATGATCCTCTCGACTCCATACGATATGCTGCTCCGACCATGGTAGATAACGTGGGGCCGCTGCATCAACTGCGTCCATAGCTCTCTTGTGAAGCTTCTGATCCCGTTTACACAAACTCGTGGTGAAAATGTGGTACTGCCCACTATTTAATTGTTTCGGATTGCTCTGATAACCGGACTGCTGCTGCTGTTGATTCCCCTGATTACTCTGCTGATTGTAACCACCCTGGTTACGTGACCTTGCAAATCGGAACTTGAACCGCCGCCTCCATGACCCGGACCATGAGAACTGGATCTTGACCCGCAATTTGGGCCATGGTGGCGCTAGATGGATTCCCAAAAGCTTCTCATTATGCTGCAATCCTTCCATGAATGAGTAGCCGGCTTACGATC
>NW_021264579.1:0-1753 GCF_002162155.2 Triticum dicoccoides
GGCACACCAAAGACACATTTGGCCGGGTTAAGCATCATTTTGTAGACCCGGAGATTGTCAAATGTCTCCTTCAAATCATCAAACAAGGTCTCTTTATCTCTTGACTTCACCACAATGTCATCTACATAAGCATGAACATTGCGCCCAATCTGATTGTGAAGGCAATTTTGTACACACCGCTGATAAATCGCCTGGGCGCTCTTGAGCCCAAAAGGCATAGACACATAGGAGAAGGCTCCAAATGGAGTAATGAAAGATGTCTTCTCCTGGTCCTTAACTGCCATTTTGATCTGATGATAACTAGAATAAGAATCCAAAAAAACTCAAACGCTCACAACCCGCCGTAGCATCAATGATTTGATCAATATGAGGGAGAGCAAACGGATCAGCTAGACAAGCCTTGTTTAAGTCTGTATAATCCACACACATTCGCCAAGTGCCGTTCTTTTGAAGTACCAGCACCGGATTAGCCAACCACTCAGGATTCAATGATAAACCCGTCCGCCAAAAGCCGGGCCACTTCCTCACCGATCGCCTTCCGCCTCTCCTCGTTAAACCGGCGGAGAAATTGTTTGACCGGTTTAAATTTTGGATCAATATTAAGAGTGTGCTCGGTGAGTTCCCTCGGTACACCCGGCATGTGTGAAGGCTTCCATGCAAAGATGTCCTGGTTCTCACGGATGAACTCGATGAGCACACTTTCCTATTTCGGATCCAGATTAGCGCTGATGTTGAACTGCTTAGATGAGTCGCCAGGAACGAAATCAACCATCTTAGTATCGTCCGCTGATTTAAATTTTAATGAAGGGTCATGCTCAGTGGTTTGTTTTTCAAGGATGTCATGTCCGGCGGGTCAACATTGTCCTTGTAAAATTTTAGCTCCTCCGAGAAAATGACTCTGCATAGGCCGCATCTCCTTCCTCACATTCCAAGGCCACCATGCGACTCCCATGCACTGTTATGGTGCCCTTATAACCCGGCATTTTAAGTTGCAAGTAAACATAGCAAGGCCTCTCCATGAACTTAGCATAAGCCGGCCGCCCAAACAGAGCTTGATAAGGGCTTTTGATCTTGACCACTTCGAAGGTTAATGACTCAGACCTGGAATCATGCTCATCTCAAAAGGCAACTTCTAATGAAATCTTACCCACTGGGTAGGCTGATTTACGAGGCACGACACCATGGAAGACAGTATTTGACGACTTAAGGTTCTTATCTGTCAGTCCCATGCATCGGAAGGTCTCATGATATAAGATGTTAATGCTGCTACCTCCATCCATGAGCACCTTAGTAAACTTATAACCCCAAACTTGAGGCGCCACCACCAAAGCCAGATGACCCGGATTATCAACCCGGGGCGAATGATCCTCTCGACTCCATACGATATGCTGCTCCGACCATGGTAGATAACGTGGGGCCGCTGCATCAACTGCGTCCATAGCTCTCTTGTGAAGCTTCTGATCCCGTTTACACAAACTCGTGGTGAAAATGTGGTACTGCCCACTATTTAATTGTTTCGGATTGCTCTGATAACCGGACTGCTGCTGCTGTTGATTCCCCTGATTACTCTGCTGATTGTAACCACCCTGGTTACGTGACCTTGCAAATCGGAACTTGAACCGCCGCCTCCATGACCCGGACCATGAGAACTGGATCTTGACCCGCAATTTGGGCCATGGTGGCGCTAGATGGATTCCCAAAAGCTTCTCATTATGCTGCAATCCTTCCATGAATGAGTAGCCGGCTTACGATC
>NW_021264580.1:0-1168 GCF_002162155.2 Triticum dicoccoides
TTTTTTTTTGCGAAAAATCACTATAATGGCGAGTGTCTCAAAACTCTTCCTAGCTCAAACTGACAGGATGGGCACGAAATTTTTTCGACCAATTTTTTTTTTTTCGACTGCCCGGACCCAAAAACTGGAAACGGGTCAAAAAAAACTTCCTATAATGGCACCTGTCTCAAAACACTCAGAAACACCTAAAAATAGGATAGCCAGAAATTTTTTCGAAAAATGCGTTTTCGAAAAATTTTGGGCCTAAACGGAGCGTGGCTACCCGACTCTTTTTTTTTCCGAAACCTACTCCGGCAAGGAAACACAAATCGGAATCTAGATGGATCCCGAAAACAAACCTAATAAGCAAAGAACTCGGATTGGTGGTGGATATATGGTGGTGGTATATGGCAGCGGTGGTGGTAGCGGTGGTAGTATATGGATATGGATTGGTGGTGGTATATGGATACGGATTCGGTGCGGTGGTGGTAGATGGCAGGGGCGATGATGATGGTGCGGCGGCGGCGTGACAACTTATGACCAGAACTCGAAACTCTAAAAGACTAGACTCTAAGACCAGCAACTAGACACGACGATGCAACCGCAAATTCAACAAAGCAAAACCCTAAAAAGATTATGCAAGGCTCAGATTGGTTCGGATATGATGAACTAACCCTAATTTTTTTTGTGGCTTTTTCGTGGACTATAGGTATGAAGACAGACTCGATCTAAACTACGAAAAACTGTAAAATCTCACCGAGCAACCTGGAAATCTGATACCACTTGATAGCGGCTAAGGTGTTCCGTCTTTCGATGAGATGATGGATATCGCTTTGGTGGAAGTCGACTTTGACGATCCGACTACGAACGTGCGAGGACGTCGCGCCTTAGCAATCGCTAAACCAACTCCGAGAGGTTATTGACCACGCCGGAGCACGATCAACCTGACCACGAGGGTCTGTTTCCTGCGAGCAAACGAAGAACAAGCAAGAAACTGAGATTGCAATCTGGATATTGCGAATATAAGATGAAAGCTTTATTGATCAAGGTGGGGTTCTGTGACGCCTTTGTCTGGTCGTTGAACACAAACGAAGTACGCGAAGTTGCAGCTATGGCGAACTTTTAATCTAAACAAAACCCAAAGTCTAAACGATGCCCTAAGGGCTGTATATATGGAGGAAGAGGGGGG
>NW_021264581.1:0-1271 GCF_002162155.2 Triticum dicoccoides
GGTTGGGTGAAGATATACTTGAGACTCTGGTGATCGGTGTAGATCTCGCAACGTTTACCAAGGAGGTAATGTCGCCAGGTCTTGAGTGCATAGACTACGGCTGCAAGCTCTAGATCATGTGTAGGATAATTCTCCTCATGTGGATGCAACTGTCGGGATGCATAGGCAATCACATGACGATCCTGCATAAGGATGCAACCTAGTCCCTGTCGTGAGGCGTCGCAGTAGATAATAAAGTCTTTTGTGAAATCCGGTGGCACAAGTATGGGAGCAGAAGTCAGGCGTCTTTTCAGTTCCTGAAAACTGTACTCACACTGTGGGGACCACTCGAACTTTTTATCTTTCTTGAGAAGTTCCGTGAGGGGTTTGGCTACTTTGGAGAAGTTTTCAACAAAGCGGCGACAATAGCTGGCTAGGCCAAGGAAACTCCTAACTTGTTTCACGGTCTTAGGTGGAGTCCAATCGAGAACGGCTTGAACTCTCTCGGGATTGACAGCAATGCCCTTACCAGAGATTACGTGGCCTAGGTAGGTCACTTCTGGCAACCAAAATTCACACTTGGAGAACTTGGCATAAAGGCGGTGCTCTCTGAGTTTTTCTAACACAAGTCTAAGATGTTCGGCATGCTCTTCCTCGTTCTTCGAGTAAATAAGAATATCATCGAGGTAAACCACGACGAACTTATCTAAGTACTCCATGAAGATCGAGTTCATCAAGCGGGACAATGTGGCTGGGGCGTTGGTTAGGCCAAAGGACATGACGGTGTACTCGTACTGGCCATAACGAGTGACAAAAGCTGTCTTGGGAATGTCCCCGTTTCTGATTTTGATTTGGTGGTATCCTAACCTTAAATCCATCTTGGAGAAGACTGAGGATCCAGCGAGCTGATCATACAGGTCGTTGATCCTGGGGAGCGGATACTTGTTCTTGATCATGACCAAATTAACGGGACGATAATCAACGACCATCCGGTCCGTACCGTCTTTCTTCTTGACAAAGAGGACGGGGCAAGCCCAAGGAGAAGAACTAGGACGGATGAAACCCTTTTGCAAGGACTCATCGAGTTGTTTCTTAAGCTCGGCTAGTTCTAGGGGTGCCATCTTGTAAGGTCTCCGGGAGATTGGAGCTGTTCCTGGGATAAGATCTATGACGAACTCTACATCTCTGTCAGGTGGAACACCTGGCAGTTCCTCTGGAAAGACATCCGGAAAGTCACGGACTACCGGGATATCTTCAAGGTCTGGAAGAGGGCTGGCATTAAGAGAATAGAG
>NW_021264582.1:0-1291 GCF_002162155.2 Triticum dicoccoides
GAATCTTTATAAATCATTCTATGTGTTTTTATATATCTTCAAAAGCACGGCAAAGATGTATTCCACTGTCATATATGAATATGATTTACAAATGTCGATACTTGAATTCAGAAGCTAGAATCCAGTTTAAGGTGAATTGGACTATTTGAAACCACTTTATGTCCAACTCAAGTGTCACACGCAGCATAATGTGTACTCCCATTTAGATATGTACACAAGCGATGTCTCAAGATTCAAAATACTGAGTCAATCAACCAATAATGTACAAAACTAATAGACATATAAACACTTATAGAGTATATGGATCAATAATATCAACTAACATACATAAGCCAGGCCACTGTACTTTTTTTGCTAGAAGAGCATCCTTTTCTTAGCGAAGCTAGTACAACATCTTGGCCCTTTCATATGCATGCCACTTAAGGACCATTTATAGTACTATTATTGCTGAATGCACTCAGCCCCATTGGCATATTTGTAGGCCTGGCACAACAATCAAAATAAAATGTCTCAGAGTCTTATCAATTAATACATACTTGTGCTAAAAAAATTACGACCCAAAATACAAAAAAAAATATATTACATGATCTCTAAAACAAATGGTTTGATCGATTACATGAATAAACAATCGAAAGGTTATTCAATGATGGAAAGAACATTTCACCTATGATTTACCAAGTGGGAATAATTTCCTTTTCTCTTTCAAGACCTTAACAATGTGATCTGTCTCAGCTTGCTTCGTTTTGAAATCCACCAAATATTTAATGGTTGTCTTGAGTACTGCTTGTGATTGTGCTATTTGCTTCCTCAACATGTCAACTTCATCTCTAAGTGCAGAAGCAGAATCTCTTTCTACCAGTAGTTTGGCCTCTAGAGCATCAGCAGTTAGCAATTCATGATGCACGATTGGGCCGGTGCACTGTTGTGGGATGATACAACATCCATGGGGACCTTGCTCTCTGATCTTAGGCAAACCTGTTTTGCCATTAAAGTTTAGATTGGATTCCGAAAAGTTGAAGTTAGCAAAACATCTCAACTGGAAGTTATAACAGCAAACAAGTTAAACAAACAAGGAATTAAAGTGTTTCAATTGGATGCTGAAAAGTAGTTATTAACATCATTGTAACTGGTTGCGGCAGCAAAGCAGTTAAACAAACAAGTTTTGCAAAAGTTACCTGTTGTGGCATTGGAGTTTCTCTTGGATCCTAACAAGTTGAGTAGCAAGTAATGTGATTAGAGCAACCGATTGCAGAAACAAAGCAGTTAAACAAACAAGTTTTGCAAAAGGAAC
>NW_021264583.1:0-2289 GCF_002162155.2 Triticum dicoccoides
CACCAAAAGTTGTTCTGAATTTTTTTCAAATAAATCTTCAAATAAACTAGGTGAAATTTGAGAGAGGTAGGAAAAAGAATCATTTCATTGGAGTTGTATTTAAAAAGATATAACCAGTCAAAGTTTTGGTCAAATCTGATTTTAAATAAAACAGAAAAAGAAAAACGTTTCAGAATGGAATACGCTTTCGGTTATAGGAGGCGTACTTGAGGTTTTACGCCTCCACTTAAAACACGTGGACCGGTGCAGGGGTCACTGACAGTGGGTCCAGGGGGCCCACTGGTCAGGTTTGACTAGTCTTCTCCCTCCTCTTCTTCTGTCCCGAGCCGAGGCGGGGCGTCCGGCGATCGTCGCCGGCGAACGGCGTTTCTTCGCGAGCATCTGAGCGCAGGGATGGATCCGCCACTCCTAGGCGGTCCTTCCGGTGGTCGCAGGGTCGCCGGGGGTGGAGGGAGTCGCCGGCGGCGAGCTCCGTGGCGGAGGGGGCTTCGGTGACAAAGTGATTTGGTGGCAGCGATGGCTCCCGATCAAAATCAAGTAGGGGGTTGGGTTCCTGGAAGGAAGGAGGTGTTCTTGGTGAAGATAAATGGGAGGGAGAGGCCCTGGTGGCGCTGGAATGGATGGGACAGTGGCGGCGGCAGGAGTTGCCGGAGATGAAGAAGACGACCTCCTCAGGTCGATTGGCTGCCATGGGGAAACTAGGGAGGTGGACTGAGGTTGCATGCGTGCTCGGATGAGTTAGGGGGTCCTTATATAGGCGAGGCAAGGCGGTTCCACGGCGGCCGGCGATAAGGACGATGGCGAACCGCCTCCCTGTAGCGTCAGGGCGTCGTGGCGACGACAGGAGCTAGCCGACGAGCGGAGGATAAGCTTGCGCTGTTCCTTGGGGCAGGTGGCGAGCCCGGGTGGCTTTGGCGGCGCCGACCGCGGCAGAGGCGCGCTGCGGCCGCCGGTGTGCCGCCAAAAGCTCTGTCGGCGGCGCTGTAGGCTGCCAGGGTGGCTTGGCGCATTGCTGTGAGGCGGGGAGTGCGTGGCAGCTAGCTGAAGGTGGTCACGAGTCGGAACGGGTGCGGGGTGAGACGCGGCGGCTCGGTTGCACGCGTGCGCCAAACGCATGCTCTGCTCGCGCTCTGGGCATGCACGGGACGTGCTTGAAGAAATGCCAGTGCATGCTGCAGAGCTTGGGTTAGGCTGGAACTTAACAGATACAGGCCAGGAGCCACTGGGAGTCTAGTGGACATGTTAGTTCTATTAGGGGTGCAAGCTCCCAGTGCAATGTCAAAAGTCATGTCAAAACAGATCATGCCCATAAGGTGTTTGCCAAAATGCTAAGGCAACTTAGGCACTTCTTGGGGTGGCCAAATCCTCCAGATCAGGGTCTCCTTAGATGCAAGAGAGAGTGGTGAGGTTAGTTTGTGAAAAGCCCAAACTTGTTAGTGCAAGTCTTGCAAAACTACAATTCTGGACAGGAAATAAATGACATTATTTCATGAACCGAAATTAATCCAATGGGTGCATGCTCCTGGATTTAGGGGTTTGGTAGGGCTGTCTACAAGTAGGAGAAAACACAAGATCTTTGGAGCAAAATTAAATAGGGTTGCAGTAGAAATCACAAGGCTGGACCAGAATGAAAAAGAGGATGATTCACTCAATTTTTTCAAAGAACAAAAATAGGTTTTTGCACAAAGTGGAATAATAGGCTCCTACTGACCTCCCCTACTTTTGGTAGAAGTTTTAAAGAAATATTTAAATAGGTTGTAGTGTAAAATTGCCCACTGGACCAGATTTGAAAACTTGGTGTAGAACTCAAAATATCCAATGAATGAAATATATTATTGCACAAAAGTGATTTAGAGACATCACATGATATCTCCAAACCTTGGTGAAATTTTTAGTTAAATATATCAAATGGTTGTAGTTCAAAAAGAGCTCCAAATTTTAAAACAAGTCATTTAATGAATAAAGCTCAGGGTGAAATAATTTTATAAATAAATCTCCTGATTGAGAGATGTTTTTTTGTAAATGAGAGGGAAAATAAGTCCAATATATTTTGGAAGGATCCACTTGGGAAAAATTTCTTAATATTAAAAGAAAAGTTTTGAAATCAACAGAGATATACTTGCATGCAAAAATTTTAAACTCTTGGCAAAATTTTAATAACTAAAACCTGGTTAAATTTTTGGGGTGTTACAATACTACCCCCCTTAAGAAAAATCTCGTCCTCGAGATTTGCTAAGAGCCGTTGTGAAAAACAAAAGTTCCATATGCGTTCGAGCGGTTGTGAGACTG
>NW_021264584.1:0-730 GCF_002162155.2 Triticum dicoccoides
CTTCGGGACCCGAAAATGATGAGTAATAGTCCACGAAACGGGTCAGAATTGGACAAAGCTGTGAGTGTTGACGACGGACACATAAACGCACCCCGGGGTTCATCAATCATGGAAATCGCTCTGGGTCCCCAAAACGCTGAGTAATAGTGCACGAAACCGCGAGTAATAGTCCATGAAACGAGAATCGCTTTGGGACCCCAAAACGGTGAGTAATAGTCCATGAAACGGGCAAGAAACGGCCGAAACAGCGAGTGTTGATGATCGACACGTAAGCGCACCTTGGAGTTCGATAACCATGGAAATCACTCCGGGACCCCGAAATGGTGAGTAATAGTGCATGAAACGGGCCAGAATTGGCCAAATCTGCAAGTGTTGATGACCAACAGGTAAGCACGCCCTGGGGTTCAACAATTAAGAAAATCGCATCGGTACCCGAAAACAATGAGTAATAGTCCATGAAACGGGTCAGATTTGGCCAAAGCTGTGAGTGTTGACGACAGACACATAAACGCACTCCGGGGTTCATCAATCCTGGAAATCGCTCTGGGTCCCCAAAACGCTGAGTAATAATGCACGAAACCGCGAGTAATAGTCCATGAAATGAGAATCGCTTTCGGACCCCAAAACCGTGAGTAATAGTCCATGAAACGGGCCAGAATCGGCCAAAACTGCGAGTGTTGATGACCAACACGTAAGCACACCTTGGGGTTCAACAACTATGGAAATCGCT
>NW_021264585.1:0-472 GCF_002162155.2 Triticum dicoccoides
GAAAAGGATTATCTATATATGTTCTCTGATTTAGTACATTTTAGGTTAGTTTCATTTCTAGAAAAGTTTTATATATTTAGGAGAGGAAAAAGGAAAATAAGAAGAGGAAAAAGGAGAAGAAGAGGAGAGGAAGAAAAGGAAGAGGAGAAGAAGAGGAGAGGAAGAAAAGGAAGAGGAGAAGAAGAAAGGAATAGAGGAGAAGAAGAAAAAATAGATTTTCTATTTTTTCTTCTTCTCCTCTATTCCTTTCTTCTTCTCCTCTTTTTTTCCTTCTTTTTTTCTTCGATCTTCTCCTCTATTCCTTTCTTCTTCTCCTCTTTTTACTTCTTCTTCGTATTCTTATGTTTTATCGTGTCTGTCGTCGTCGATATACCCCTCCCGATAACTTCAACACGAGGGGGGGTCGATATACCCCCTCCCAATAACTTCAACACAAGGGGGGGTCGATATACCCCCTCCCGATAACTTCAAC
>NW_021264586.1:0-1085 GCF_002162155.2 Triticum dicoccoides
ACAAGCATAACATGATCAAACCTAGAACTCATCGAGTGTTAATCACATGGTAAATGTGAACTAGATTATTGACTCTAGTAAACTCTTTGGGTGTTAGTCACATGGGGATGTGACCTTGAGTGTTAATCACATATCGATGTGAACTAGATTATTGACTCTAGTGCAAGTGGGAGACTGTTGGAAATATGCCCTAGAGGCAATAATAAATTGATTATTATTATATTTCCTTGTTCATGATAATCGTTTATTATCCATGCTAGAATTGTATTGATAGGAAACTCAAATACATGTGTGGATACATAGACAACACCATGTCCCTAGTAAGCCTCTAGTTGACTAGCTCGTTAATCAATAGATGGTTACGGTTTCCTGACCATGGACATTGGATGTCGTTGATAACGGGATCACATCATTAGGAGAATGATGTGATGGACAAGACCCAATCCTAAGCCTAGCACAAGATCATGTAGTTCATATGCTAAAGCTTTTCTAATGTCAAGTATCATTTCCTTAGACCATGAGATTGTGCAACTCCTAGATACCGTAGGAGTGCTTTGGGTGTGCCAAACGTCACAACGTAACTGGGTGGCTATAAAGGTACACTACGGGTATATCTGAAAGTGTCTGTTGGGTTGGCACGAATTGAGATTGGGATTTTGTCACTCCGTGTAAACGGAGAGGTATCTCTGGGCCCACTCGGTAGGACATCATCATAATGTGCACAATGTGACCAAGGGGTTGATCACGGGATGATGTGTTACGGAACGAGTAAAGAGACTTGCCGGTAACGAGATTGAACAAGGTATCGGTATACCGACGATCGAATCTCGGGCAAGTACCATACCGCTAGACAAAGGGAATTGTATACGGGATTGATTGAGTCCTTGACATCGTGGTTCATCCGATGAGATCATCGTGGAACATGTGGGAGCCAACATGGGTATCCAGATCCTGCTGTTGGTTATTGACCGGAGAACATCTCGGTCATGACTACATGTCTCCCGAACCCGTAGGGTCTACACACTTAAGGTTCGATGACGCTAGGGTTATAAAGGAAGTTTGTATGTGGTTACCGAATGTTGTTC
>NW_021264587.1:0-1923 GCF_002162155.2 Triticum dicoccoides
GAAAGAAAAATTACCAGAAGCATTATGAGTTGTTGGTGGAGTGCGGGATGCTAGATTGTTGTACCTATTACTTGTTGTGCTACATGAACCAATGTTGCCTTGAGATGCCGGTTGTGGATGATCCCTGTCAGGCGTACTTGTATGTTGGCATGGTGAAGCAGTATCCTTGCTGAAGGATATTGGGGTAAGGCCTGAAAACAGAGAAATATAACAGATTTAGAATGGTGGTTGAAGTACTACTGGGTGAGTTAAGGTTGAGTAACCAGATTAGCTATGTAGAATTGAAACATATGAATGTAGTTGCCAGAGGTATATACGATATGTATGGATGAGGATATGTTGAGATGTACCTGATGTGGGGTTCGAATGAAGTGCACCGTGACTGCCCAGACCGCCGGACCTATTGTGGTTGTCCGAAAGAACATTACGAAGGGTGGCCCTTACTGCAATTTTTATCAAATTGAAAACAGTAGTAACCAGAATTTTGTTAAGTTTTTGAGTTGCTTCAATGGCTACTGGATTATCAAAAAAGTTTTCAAAATCTGAAGTATCTTGCAAAATAGATGAAAATTGTCCTTCATCACTGGAGATTGCATCCTTAATGGAAGAAGAAGCCTGAAAAACAAATTATGTGAACATTAATGTGCGATGAGTGCTTGGTGTGACTTTATTTTAGTCAGAGCATCAAAAATAAATTGTTACCTCTTCTCCATATATAGACCGTAATTTAGTTGACTTGAAACGCGTCTGCAAGTATTCTGAAATGTTGGACACACATGGTTGGTTAATGGTTGCGCTCGGAGTCGAATGATGATTTTCTTGAGAGCCCTCTTCTGGTGCACGAGAGTAAATACTTGGTGGTTTCGTGAGCTAACAAAAAATAAAATAATTAGTACAAAAATTGATGATAATTTGGCAATTAAATTGATTAAAACATAGCCGACCTGCAGCTTCCCAAACTGAGGGAAAGGGAACCCAATGTTGTGTTTGCACTTCATGTCATTCATGATAATGCGGGTGACGAGGTCATCATCGAATGCCGCAATCCTAGGACTGGTTTCACAGTTGACATCGTTATTTGATGGCGCAATATGGTCCAGGTAGATTGTCTGTAGGGAACAGTGGTTTGATAAAGTTAGTAAGAAAGTAGGTATGTGCTTAGTGGAAGGTATATACTATCTGCAATTAGGTACATGGTGTGTAATAGTGCAGGGTCGTACGAAGGAAAATGTGATTATAATGTGAACACACACCTGGAGGAATAGTATACACCCGTTAATTGATACTTGAGAAGAATTATGAAATCGTTTGGGCATCAAGCTGGCAGAATTCATGAGGTCGTCGACGCTGAACTGTGCCCAGTTGTATGACGAGATATTGTCAATATCAGCTACTGCGCTGATATACCTTGTGGAAATGTAGATTGCTAGTGATTGCGGAGCCAAGAACTTTGTCATGACATATAGGACAAATGCCGCCTTGAACGATCGTTGGTCCTTTAAGCTCATCGGATATGAATATTGTTTATTAAGAATTGCCTCCAAAAACTTAACAGTAACCTGTGAAAAGTGTGGAACCTCAAAAATATCACAAAGAATCCTCTTATTCCGTTCTACCTCATCTTGGTTACAGGTCTCAATGGTTCTCCCGCTGCATGGTACACCCAAGACTGAATTAACGTCCCTCGCAGAGAAGGGGATCACTTTATGAAGATCAGCTACGATGGCACATGAATCAACATCAATCTTGCTCAGAAGCCATGCGCCATACTGTCTGTTAACTTTAGTTAACTTCAGCTGAAGGATGCCGTGAAGCCCTGTTTGACGGACAAGATCCTTTTTCATGTCATCAAAACTGTTAATCAAAGTAACGACACACTTTGGTTGGCATCTTGAATTTATTCTGGTGCTAGTTGCATTGCCT
>NW_021264587.1:4243-4885 GCF_002162155.2 Triticum dicoccoides
TAAACTAGTTATATTAATTCAACTAGTTCAAACTAAGCATATACTAAAATAAAGTAGTTCTATATATTAATTCAACTAGTTGAACTAAGCATTTACTTACTAAAAATAAACTAGTTCTATATATTAATTCAACAAGTTCAACTAAGCATTTACTAAAAATAAACTAGTTCTATATATTAATTCAACTAGTTCAACTAAACATTTACTAAAAATAAACTAGTTCTATATATTAATTCAACTAGTTCAACTAAGCATTATATTTACTAAAAATAAACTAGTTATTATATTAATTTAACTAGTTGAACTAAACATTAACATATTTCTAATTCATCGATGATAATATTTCTAACATTCTAAAAATAAACAAGATAGTTCTAATTCATCTAAACATTAGAAATTAAACAGAAAATAAGTAAAAAAATATGTGTGTGTGTGTGTAGTGTGTGTGTATATGTGTGTACATGTGTAGTGTACGTGTAGTGTGTGTGTGTGTTTGTGTGTGTCTGTGTGTATGTGTGTGTGTAGTGTGTGTGTGTGTGTGTACATGTGTGTGTGTGTGTGTGTATGTGTGTGTGTGTGTAGTGTGCGTGTGTGTGCATGTATGGAGCGGGCCGGGCGCGTACGGGCGGGCGGCGACGACGG
>NW_021264588.1:0-1382 GCF_002162155.2 Triticum dicoccoides
CTGATTTGCCGTTTCATGAAGTATCCCTTCTTGCCCTTGCCCTTCTTGAAACTAGTGGTTTCACCAACCATCAACAATTGATGCTCCTTCTTGATTTCTACTTTCGCGGTGTCAAACATCGCGAATACCTCAAGGATCATCATATCTATCCCTGATATGTTATAGTTCATCACGAAGCTCTAACAGCTTGGTGGCAATGACTTTGGAGAACCATCAATGTCTTATCTGGAAGATCAACTCCCACTTGATTCAAATGATTGTTGTACTCAGACAATCTGAGCACAAGCTCAACAATTGAGCTTTTCTCCTTAGTTTGCAGGTTAAGAAAGTCATCGGAGGTCTTATACCTCTTGACATAGGCACGAGCCTGAAATCCCAATTTCAGCCCTCAAAACATCTCATATGTTTCGCGACGTTTCAAAAATGTCTTTGGTGCCTCAACTCTAAACCGTTTAACTGAACTATCACGTAGTTATCAAAACGTGTACAAACGACGTTTGGGGTTCAGCACACTGAGCGGTGCATTAAGGACATAAGCTTTCTATGAAGCAATGAGGACAATCCTCAGTTTACGGACCTAGTCCGCATAATTGCTACTATCAACTTTCAACTAATTTTTCTCTAGGAACATATCTAAACAGTAGGACTATAGCGTGAGCTACGACATAATTTGCAAAATCCTTTTGACTATGTTCAGGATAATTAAGTTCATCTTATGAACTCCCACTCAGATAGACATCCCTCTAGTCATCTAAGTGATTACATGATCCGAGTCAAACTAGGCCGTGTCCGATCATCACGTGAGACGGACTAGTCATCATCAGTGAACATCTTCATGTTGATCGTATCTTCTATATGACTCATGCTCGACCTTTCGGTCCCCGTGTTCCGAGGCCATGTCTGTACATGCTAGGCTCGTCAAGTTAACCCTAAGTGTTTCGCGTGTGTAAATCTGTCTTACACCCGTTGTATGTGAACGTTAGAATCTAACACCCGATCATCACGTGGTGCTTCGAAACACGAACTGTCGCAACGGTGCACAGTTAGGGGAGAACACTTCTTGAAATTGTTGTAAGGGATCATCTTATTTACTACCGTCGTTCTAAGCAAATAAGATGTATAAACATGATAAACATCACATGCAATCAAATAGTGACATGATATGGCCATCATCACTTTGCTCCTTTTGATCTCCATCTTCGGGGCTCCATGATCATCATCGTCACCGGCATGACACCATGATCTCCATCATCATGATCTCCATCATCGTGTCTTCATGAAGTTGCCTCGCCAACTATTACTTCTACTACTATGTCTAACGGTTAGCAATAAAGTAAAGTAATTACATGACGTTTAAGTTGACACGCAGGTCACAAATAAAT
>NW_021264589.1:0-3053 GCF_002162155.2 Triticum dicoccoides
GAACCGCCGGCGCCCGTGCCTATCGAATCCGATTGGGCGCCGATCATGGAGTTTACATCCGCGGATATTTTTTAGCACTCGCCCTTCGGCGACATACTGAACTCATTAAGGTCTCTCTCCTTGTCAGGAGAATCCTGGCCGAACTATGTCCGGCAGGATTGGGATGCGGATGACGAAGAAATTCGCCGCCCACCCACCACCCACTTAATAGCCACTTTCGACGACTTAACCGACATGCTCGACTTCGACTCCGAAGACATCGACGGTATGGACGACGATGCGGGAGACGAAGAGGAACCACTGCCCACAGGGCACTGGACAGCCACCTCATCATATGATATATACATGGTGGACACACCCAAAGAAGGCAATGGCGACGAGAGAGCAGAGGATGACCCCTCCAAGAAGCAACCCAAGCGTCGGCGTCAGCGGCGCTACTCTAAGTCTCGCCAAAGCAAAAGCGGTGACCCCGGCACAGGAGATAATAGCACTCTGGACAGTGCCGAAGACGACGGGAGGATGGAGAAGCCAGCCCTCCAGAGAGAGCGACAAATGGAGAGGCGGAGGATGATAATTACATGCCTCACTCCGAAGATGAGGCAAGCCTCGACGATGACAAATTCGTCATGCCTGAGGATCCCGTCTAGCAAAAGCGCTTCAAGCACCGGCTTATAGCCACGACAAACAGCCTTAAGAAAAAGCAACAACAGCTTCAAGCTGATCAAGATTTGCTAGCTGAGAGATGGACTGAAGTCCTTGCGGCTGAGGAATATAAACTCGAACGCCCCTCCAAGAGTTACCCAAAGCGTAGGTTGCTACCCCGACTGGAGGAGGAAGCACTCAAACCTACATCTCCAGCATACGATGCGGCTGACCGGCCACCTCGTGGCTGCGAATCCCGTCGAACATCATCCGGTAATAACCCTACATGTTGTTTGTGGGTAGGTCTCATTATGATCATGAGGGGGTCACCGGAAAACCGGCTCTTTCTGTGTCTAGCCCTAGAGATTGTTTCTTCTTGCTTGTCCCTCTTTGGGGAGCCCTGCCCCTCCTTATATAAGTTTGGAGAGGCGGCTTACATGTACAGTCCTAGTAAGATTAGAACTAACTTATTCTCTATTACAAGTCGGACACAAGTACGGGTCTTGCTTCCTTGTAAAGGAAATATTCCTCATGCCTTCCGTCTTAAGCCGGCCCACCATAACATGAACCGGCCTACCGGGCCTTGGGCCCTTGTTGTCCGCCTGACCCGCCGTCGGGGCCATCATTAAGTCGCCAGGCTCGTGAGTCGTCACGCCAGTGAACCGCCAGATACATGAGTCGCCAATCTTCTGGCGGGGAAACATGCTAGACCTGCAAGACGTATTGGAGGACAAAGCAAAACATGCAAGATCGATCTATGGATCATGAGGGCGCGCCACTATGCGAGACGACAACCGTCATGCCAAATACAGTAAAAGTAAATCCGGCCGGGCCAAACACAGCGGGCAAGACTCATTTGAATTGCGTCGCGATATAGCCCAGTACAGAGGCGCCACACACCCCGTATGCTTCACAGACGAAGTAATGGATCACCAAATCCCGAAGGGTTTCAAACCCGTAAATATCGAATCATACGACGACATAACAGATCCTGCGGTATGGATCGAGGATTTCCTCCTGCACATCCACATGGCCCGCGGTGATGATCTACACGCCATCAAATACCTCCCACTCAAGCTCAAAGGACCAGCTCGACATTGGCTCAACAGCCTGCCAGCAGAATCCATTGGTTGTTGGGAAGATCTGGAAGCCGAGTTCCTCGACAACTTCCAAGGCACTTATGTGCGACCACCGGATGCCAATGACTTGAGCCACATAATTCAGCAGCCAGAGGAATTGGCCAGGCAATTCTGGACACGATTCCTAACAAAGAAAAATCAAACCGTTGACTGTCCGGATGCAGAGGCCCTAGTAGCTTTTAAGCACAACATCCGTGGCGAGTGGCTCGCCCGGCACCTTGGCCAGGAAAAGCTGAAATCCATGGCAGCCCTCACGACACTCATGACCCACTTTTGCGCGGGAGAAGACAGCTGGCTGGCTCGCAGCAATAACATATCAAAGAACCATGGTACTTCGGATACCAAGGATGGCAATGGTAGGTTGCATCGCAACAAACACAAGCGCCGCATTAACAGCGACAATACCGAGGATACGGCAGTCAATGCCGGATTCAAAGGCTCTAAACCCAGTCAGCGGAAAGAGCCATTCAAAAGAAGCACTCCGGGCCTGTCCAGTTTGGACCGTATACTCGACCGCTCGTGTCAAATACACGGCACCCCCGACAAGCCAGCCAACCACACCAACAGGGATTGTTGGGTGTTCAAGCAGGCCGGCAAGTTAAATGCTGAAAACAAAGATAAGGGGTCACATAGCGATGACGAGGAGGAGCCCCGGTAGCCGAACACCAGAGGCCAGAAGAGGTTCCCCCCACAAGTGCGGACGGTGAACATGATATACGCAACCCACATCCCCAAGAGGGAGCGGAAGCGTGCGCTAAGGGACGTATATGCGTTGGAGCCAGTCATCCCAAAGTTCAACCCATGGCCCTCTTGTCCGTTCACATTTGATCGCAGGGACCACCCCACTAGTATCCGTCATGGCGGCTTCGCCGCACTGGTCCTAGACCCAATCATTGACGGATTTCACCTCACTCAAGTCCTTATGGATGGCGGCAGCAGCCTGAACTTGCTTTACCAGGACACAATGCGCAAAATGGGTATAGACCCCTCAAGGATCAAACCCGCAAAAACGACCTTCAAAGGTGTCATACCAGGTGTAGAGGCCCATTGCACAAGCTCAGTCACACTGGAAGTGGTCTTCGGATCCCGGGATAACTTCCGAAGCGAAGAGTTAATCTTCGATATAGTCCCGTTCCGCAGTGGCTATCATGCACTGCTCGGGCGAACCGCATTTGCGAGATTCAATGCGGTACCGCATTATGCATACCTCAAGCTCAAGATGCCAGGACCTCAGGGGGTCATCACAGTTAATGGAAACACAGAGCGCTCCCT
>NW_021264590.1:0-1491 GCF_002162155.2 Triticum dicoccoides
AAAAAGTGAGTAATAGTTCATGAAACGGGCCAGAATCGGCCAAAACTGCGATTGTTGATGACCGACACGTAAGCGCACCTTGGGGTTCAACAACTATTTAAATCGCTTTGGGACCCCAAAAACAGTGAGTAATAGTCCATGAAACAGGCCAAAATCGACAAAAACCACGAGTGTTGATGACCGAAACGAAAACGCGTCCCGGGGTTCATCAATTGTGGAAATCACTCCGGGACCCCAAAATAGTGATCAATAGCCAACGAAATGGGCCAGAATCGGCCAAAATTGTGAGGTATGATGACCGACACGTAAACGCACCCCGGGGTTCGTCAATCGTGGAAATCACTTCGGTAACCTAAAACTGAGTAATAGTCCAAGAAACGGGACAGAATCGGCCCAAACTGCGAGTCTTGACGACCAACACGTAAGTACACCTCTGGGTTCCACAACCATGGAAATCGCTTTGGGACCCCGAACGGTGAGTAATAGTCCATGAAAGAGCCCAGAATCGGCCAAATCTAGGATTATTGATTTACGATACATAAACGCACCCCGGGTTTCGTCAATCATGGAAATCTCTCAGGGACCCCAAATCAGTGAGTAAGAGTCCATGAAACGGGCCAGAATCGGCAAAACTGCAAGTGTTGATGACCGTCACATAAACACACCCCGATGTTCCTCAATCGTGGAAGTCTTTGCAGGACACCAAAACTGAGTAATAGTCCATGAAATGGGCCAGAATCGGCCAAAACTGTGATTGTTGATGACCGACACGTAGCCGCACCTTGGGGTTAAACAACCATGGAAATCATTTGGCATTCCAAAACGGTGAGTAATAGTCCATGAAACGTGTCAGAATCGACAAAAACCACGAACATTGATGACCGACACGTAAACGCACCCCTGGGTTCGTCAATCATGGAAATCACTCCGGGACCCCAAAACAGTGAGTAGTACTCCACGAAACGGGCCAGAATCGGCCAAAACCGCGAGTGTTGATGACCGACATGTAAGCGCACACTGGGTTCAACAACTATGGAAATCGCTTCCGGGCCGCAAAACGGTGAGTAATAGTCCATGAAACGGGTCAGAATTGGCCAAAACTATGAGTCTTGATGTCCGACACTTAAATGCACCCCGGGGTTTCTTTATCGTGAAAATCACTCCGGGACCCCAAAACAGTGAGTAATAGTCCACGAAACAGGCAAGAATCGGCCAAAACTGTGAGTGTTGATGTCCGACACGTAAACGCACCCTGGGGTTCGTTAATCGTGGAAATCACTCCACAACCCCAAAAAAGTGAGTAATAGTTCATGAAACGGGCCAGAATCGGCCAAAACTGCGATTGTTGATGACCGACACGTAAGCGCACCTTGGGGTTCAACAACTATTTAAATCGCTTTGGGACCCCAAAAACAGTGAGTAATAGTCCATGAAACAGGCCAAAATCGACAAAAACCACGAGTGTTGATGACCGAAACGAAAACGCGTCCC
>NW_021264591.1:0-784 GCF_002162155.2 Triticum dicoccoides
GAAACAACACAAAGGGCAAGATCTTCATCGAGCTCCTCCTTGAGCTTGGTTGCGTCATCTGCACGATAACATAGGCACCTGCAAACTGGTTTTGGAAGTATCTGTGAGCCACGGGGACTCAGCAATCTCGCACCCGCGAGATCAAGACTATTTAAGCTTATAGGAAGGATGGAGTAATGAGGTGGAGCTGCAGCAAGCGACTAGCATATATGGTGGCTACAATCGCAAAAGAGAGCGAGAAGAGAGGGCAAAGCACGATCGATAAAAGTATGATCAAGAAGTGATCCTATAGCAACCTACGTCAAGCATAACTCCAACACCGTGTTCACTTCCCGGACTCCGCCGAGAAGAGACCATCACGGTTACACACGCGGTTGATGTATTTTAAATAAGGTCAACTTCGGGTTTTCTACAACCGGACGTTAACAAATTCCCATCTGCCACATAACCGCGGGCACGGCTTTCGAAAGATAATACCCTGCAGGGGTGTCCCAACTTAGCCCATGACAAGCTCTCACGGTCAACGAAGGAATAGACCTCCACCCGAGACATTCCGATCAGACCCGGTATCCCGGTACAACAAGACATTTCGACAGGGTAAAACTAAACCAGCAACACCGCCCGAATGTGCCGACAAATCCCGATAGGAGCTGCACATATCTCTTTCTCAGGGCACACTCAGATGAGCAATCCGTACAACTAAAACCAAACCTCGAGTTTCCCCGAGGGGGCGCTGCACAGGGCTCTAGTTCGGACCAACACTCAGAGGAGCACTGGCCCGGGG
>NW_021264592.1:0-1070 GCF_002162155.2 Triticum dicoccoides
ATCCGTGAAGTGGACCACGAAACGCTTGATCTCCAAGATAATCTTACCTATCGAGAGTACCCCATTCGTATCCTCGATCAAGCCGAACGTACCACGCGACGTCATAATATCAAGTTTCTCAAGGTTCAATGGTCGCACCATTCTGAAGATGAAGCAACCTGGGAAAGGGAGGATCGTCTTCGACTTGAATATCCCGCCTTCTTCCCGGAGGAACCCAAATCTCGGGACGAGATTCTTTTGAGTGGGGGTGAGTTGTCACACCCTAGCTAGTTATGCATTAGAGTGTTGCATCATGTTTACTCATTCATCAGAAACTTGAAATGGGGATGACAGAACCCCCAGTCCCCTCTGAAACCAACTAGGGTTTACTAAAATAATTTTTCAATGAACCTGAAATGCCCTTCTAAAATGCCCATCATTTTTGCCTTGGTTCAGAACCTCTGCCAAAAGTGATGCACATTTTCCTAGGCCATCCTAGGGTTTTGGATTAAATCATAACTATTTGAATTTGGGCATTTAAAATTATATAAAATATTTAAATGCTCAAATATCTCCAAACTAAAATGTTTCATGTTGGAAATAATCCAACTATGGACCAGGAGTAGTTTGGTGATTTTTGGAGTTGCCTAGGTATTTTATTTAATTCAACAAAGTTGCAGTTATATTAATTAAAAAACAGAAAACAGAAAAGAAAGGGGAAGACTTACCTGTGCGGCCCAGCCAGCTGGCCGGCCCAGCCAGCAACCGACCCAGCCCAGCACTGTAGCTCCCCGTCGTCTTCCTCCCCTCGCCCCGAAGCTGCTGCGTGCTCGCGCGCGCGCGGCCGCGCGGCCACCTCCTGCTTGCCGACGCCCTCCTGGCCGCGTGGACGACGCCCGCAGCCCGTCCCGATCCCCCCTGCTCTCTCTCACTCTCCCCGGCTCTCTCCTTCCTCTCCCTCACTCTCTCTCTCTCACGGGCGAAGCTCACCGTCGCCGCCGTTCGCCTTAGCCACCGTCTCCGACCACCCCTCGCTTCCCCGACCAGCTCAGAAGCTCCGCCTCGACTCCTTCTTCCTCCCCACCGCTCCA
>NW_021264593.1:0-1013 GCF_002162155.2 Triticum dicoccoides
TCCCGACACCAGTCGACGTCAACTCTTCCCGCCGACTCAGGTATATCGAACCCCAATTCAGAATTTAGCAGCTGCGACCCGTATAGCAGAGTCCATTCAGCCTTCGCAGTCGGAAGCTGGCAGAGGTTTGCTGCAGATCAGGGATCTGCTCCGGGCAGCAGGAGATCAGAATTCAGCCGTGTCTCAGTCGCGCAACAGAATTCACAGTCGATCTGTCACTGTGAATACGGTTCAGTCGGCTCACAGCCCCAGATCGCCTCCGCGGCGCGAAGGGCGTGAGAATCGGCGAGATCAATATGGCGACAGACTCGACCGAGATGATAGGCGTCGAGTGCCCTATTCCCCTCCGAGGGGTGGGTCTTACGCTCCTCGACAGCCAGATGATAGGCGTCAATACAGTACAGGGCGTAGGGTTCCAGTTGACCCTAGAGAGCCAGGCTTCGACGCGCGATCCATTATCGTGCAAGGGTTGGTCGACCGGAACAGAGCCCATCGAGGCGCACTCGACAGAGATGTACCCACGAGCAGTCGAGTACATGTTTCTGGTCCTGAATGTTTCAGCAGAGCTATCAGAGCCACAGTTATCCCCCCCAATTTCAGGTTGGCAACAGGAGTCAGCAAGTTCACTGGTGAGTCTAAGCCTGAAACTTGGCTTGAAGACTACCGAGTGGCAGTTCAGATCGGTGGTGGGAACGACGAGGTGGCCATGAAGCATTTGCCCCTCATGTTGGAAGGTTCTGCCAGGGCATGGTTGACTCAATTACCTCCTAGCAGCATTTACACTTGGGAAGATCTGTCCCGAGTGTTCGTCAGAACGTTTGAAGGGACTTGCAAGCGACCAGCGGGATTGACAGAGTTGCAAGTCTGCGTACAGAAAACTAATGAGACTCTCAGAGAGTATATTCAGAGGTGGATCACTTTGCACCACACTGTGGAAAATGTCTCTGATCATCAGGCAGTATGCGCCTTCAAAGATGGCGTCAAGAACAGAGAATTGAGTTTGAAGTTTGGTC
>NW_021264594.1:0-1332 GCF_002162155.2 Triticum dicoccoides
GATTTTTGGATGAGTTAGCTGAAGCATGAATTCAATAGGACATCGTCATGTTGAGATGGTATGCCGCCTCTGCGTGGTCACACATGTCAACAAATTAAGAGTGGTCAGAGATGCAACAGTTGTAGCTACGTACATTCTCAAAGCACAATGATGGATGTACCCTACCCTTGATCAACTTGAGGAGATCCGCCTCTGGGATGCGAGCGATCTGGAAAGTCCTTCCCGCTTTTTTCTCCCAAAGTGCGATGAGCTCGTTGTGGGACACGATGTTCACCGGCGGCCTCATGTACATGATCTTGTTCAGGGTCCTCGTATCGTCGATTGCTCTCACCGTATAGGCAGCTATGTCCTCTTCCACCACAAACACCCCTGCGTGCGTCCATCGATACAGATCAACACAGGACAGCGTGGATTTACAGTGGCACGAAAAAGGACATGATGCGTGCTTACATACCATTTGCATCTCCATCGCCTAGGACAGTGGTCTTGTCAGACAGAGGACCAGTGCCAACAGCCGTAACATCGCCGATGCTCACAAGGTAGGTTTCGGCGAACCCGTTGCAGCAGACATATGTATGAGGTATACCCTCCGCCTCGATCAGACGGCGAAGGCTGATTTTACCAGCGTAAAGTGTGGTCGCTGGATCCACGGGGTGAACCCGCTCTGGGTCAGAGCCGAACTCAGACGGCAGGAACCTCTGTGCAGCAACGATTCAGCGATTGATTTGCATCCATCGTTCGATCAACAAAGAAGTCAAAATGATAATCTCACTGACCTTGATGACATTGCCGGCCTCCTTGATGGCCATGACAATCCTCGTCTGCTCGTCGAGCTGAGGGGTCCCCACGGCCGAGATCACGACATCTGCACCCTTGATGGCATTTACGAGGCTCCCGTGGTCAAATAAACCTCCCTGCTCACCAGACAGAAAAAAAAATATCAGAATCCACACAGAAAACTGTGAAAAACTAAAGAGTAGATGAAAGAAAGGCAGACAACACCAAATGATATAATCTTATACCTTGATGAGAGCGACACCGGAATCAATGAAGCTCTTGCACAAATTACCGGCTGGCTCGGCCTACGAACCAGCTTCTGGTCCCTGGGATTCAAGTTAAGTGAAGTTCTAGATTTATACTAGGTTCCAAGTTTACATGAAAATATATCAATGTCTTGTACAGTTAATTGGTTTCATTAGATTCTTTTATGTTTATACTATGTACATATATTTAAGGTTGGACGTCTTACAACATAATTTATGAACTTGATATAACTTAAAAGAACATTCACAAAATAAGGTTTGACTCAAAACAAACATAGAACTTTGGTAA
>NW_021264595.1:0-939 GCF_002162155.2 Triticum dicoccoides
CATGTCCTACTGTGGGTGAGCTAAGTGTGTGAACACGATTTGGTAAAGGTAGCGGTGAGAGGCCATGTAGGAGTACATGGTGGGTTGTCTCATTGCAGCCGTCCTCAGGAACTGAGTTCTGTGTTTGTGATCCATGATTCAGCTACTACCATACATTGGGCCCTGAAATATGACCCCGCTCGACTTCTTATTCACCCTAGTCCTCTGTCCAGGAGTTGCAAGTAGTTTCTGGTGTTTGTAGCTTACTGGAGGCCGTGGACAGCGCTGACCGTAGGGGTGGGCTGTGATGCGGTAGGTACGTGGCACGGTGTACCGGATGCCCGTTTGGTATCTCAGGAACCCTGTTCACATCGTTTGGGGCTGTGAGCGAAACTCCGGCCGGATCTCCTCATGGATGGAACCCGAATAGGCGATAAACCTGGACTAGAGACTTGAGTGTTTAGGTAGGTCGTGGTCTACACCCACGCCGGCTTTCGCTTGAAGTCTGCCGAGCACATGTCGTGTGCACACGCTAAGTGGTGGAAACATGTATGAAGAAGTATACCCCTGCAGGGTTAACATCATCTATTCGAATAGCCGTGTCCGCGGTAAAGGACTTCTGGGTTGCTTATATCAGTTCATAGACAAGTGAAAGTGGATACTTTAAAATGCGCAAGATAAGCGTGAGTGCTATGGATGGCGTTCTCGTAGGGAGACGGGAGCGGATCCATAGTGGTGTATTGATATGGTGAATATGTGGACTCGTGTGCGCCACCTCAAAAAGAGTTACTTGCGGTCGTAGTTCAGGATAGCCACCGAGTCAAAGCTGGCTTGCTGCAGTTAAACCCCACCATCCCTTTGTTGATAATGATGCATATGTAGTTAGCTCTGATGTAAGTCTTGCTGGGTACATTTGTACTCACGTTTGCCTATTTTATGTTTTTGCAGAGAGACTTCAGT
>NW_021264596.1:0-1087 GCF_002162155.2 Triticum dicoccoides
AGGTCACGGCGTAGCACAACTAGCATCAATGAAGGATACTAAGTAGCTCTTGACAGCAAGATATAAGTGAAGATCACAACGGCAGTGAAGATAATGATGAAAAACAACTGCCAAGCAGGATATACAACAACTCTCTCTCCAACTTTCCTCTTGAAAAGTTTGAGACAATTTTCTGATAAATTCTTTCAAAGAATGCTACTAGCTCAAGCTTTCCAATGCAAAAAGAATCACTCAATTCCGAGTTGATATGAGGAGTCAAAGAATTCTAAAACTGGCCTAAAAAATTGGAACAAGCTGTGTTCACGAACTTCAGAGGGCAAAAAGACCTATTTAGAAGCCGATTTTGAGGTGTCAAATATTGAACAAGCTTCTGCAACTATTTAGATGCGGCTCGTCGCTAGCTTCAATTTGAGTACTCACGGAGCCAAAACGGACTTCGTATGAGAAAGATACACATGTTTTACTGAACAGTGTGCAAAACAGATTCCAATCCGAATTCAGGTACGAGATTGATTCTAGATAGATCCGATTTTTTTTCTTCTCTCTTTTTTTTTCTCACGCTTTTTTTTTTCTTTTTCTTCTCTCTTTTTCTTTTTTTTTCCTCTCTTTTTTTCCTCTATCTTTTTTTTCTCCCTCTTTCCAAGACAAACCAGATAAGATGCAGATTGGATCAGGCGAAGATGTGAATGACCTCAACTATGATTATGACAATGAACAGTGCGTAGCACGTGGTTGATATGGTGGACAGCGGAAGGGATAACGATGCAGCGGCGGCGTGACTAATGTGAACAGAACTCGAAACTCTAAAGGAACTAGACACTAAGACCAGCAACTAACACGACGATGCAACCGATAATTCAACTATGCAAGCAATGAATAGAAAATTGCAAAGGCTCAGACTGGCTTGGATAAAGGATGAACAGATCTAACTTTTTTATGGCTTTTTCATGGACTGTAGGTATGAATGACAGATGCGATCTAAACTATGAAAAACTGTAAAATCTCACCGAGCAACCTGAAAACTGATACCACTTGATAGAGGCGGGGTGTCCCGATCTTTCGATGAGATGATAACTATCGATTTGGT
>NW_021264597.1:0-1143 GCF_002162155.2 Triticum dicoccoides
CTCCTTATCATATGGATGCTAGCGACACTGTCATATACGTGTGCCAAAAGGCGCAAACCGTCCCGGGCAAAGGTAAGGCGACACCCGTGGGAATACCGTGCGTGAGGCCGCAAAGTGATATGAGGTGTTACATGCTAGATCGATGTGGCATTGAGTCGGGGTCCTGACAGCGTTGGTATCAGAGCTTGACTGCCTGTAGGATTACCAAGCCAAACTGGTCGAAGTTGAGTCTAGAAATTCTTTAGTTATATAAGGGAATTGATTGTGGGATGGAACGTAAGGCTCTTTTTACTTCTTATACCTTATGCCCTTCTGATCTGAGTCATCTTATCTTTCCTACGGGGATTAAGGAACTAGGCTTTCTCTTCTTTCTATCAGGATCACGTGTTACTAATCTGCAGACTTGTAGGATTGATGGTTCTAAGCTTGAGTTCAGTTTCTACTTCCGTATGTTAATTGTTGATCTCGAAACCGTGATATTGTGCTTCTGAGTGGTTATGCCACCATTTTTGTGAATGTCTCAAATCTTTTCTAAGCATTTACAGCCGTTATGCTATCCGAGTCATTCCAGGTTTCTAAATAGTCTGATGCATTTGCAAAATCCTTTCCCTCTGGTTTCGATGTTCCTTTATGCCAGCTCAATCACACTAATTGTTGAGTTGAGGTATTTTATTGCCTCGACATATATGTTGGAATTATTATTATGACCCTAAGTGCTTAGGGGATCATCTAGTGGTCTAGCCATGATTTGTGTTCTAGTGTGAAGATTCTGGCCTTTATTCTCGGAAGCATCCCGTGATGCTACTTAGTAGTAGGTATTCTACTCCTGGGTTCTGAACCCGAGATTCACTCTACCTACTTCATGTTGATAGTAATTGCTAGTGCCTTTAGGATATTAGTAACCTTTGCGATAGTCCTTGAAGTCCGTGGTATCTTCTTCTTCCAAATACCATGAACTACTTATGGCAGATGTTTATTGGATCAAAAAAAATCACAATTAGAGTACTCTTGAGGAGTTCTCCATTCATAAATCGTGACTCTGCCAGTTCTACCTTTCTGCATGGGTTATCCGGAAGAAATATGTTGAACTTGGTTCGACATACTAATCTATGCATCCACAACTCAGAAAGTTATATGTTCCTT
>NW_021264598.1:0-869 GCF_002162155.2 Triticum dicoccoides
TGCACCATCGAGGTTGTCGACAGTGCAACCGGCAGGCCGCTGGAGCCCCGCAAGAACGCCACCAAGTTTGTCAGCCAATGCGGAGCCATTGTTAGAGACAACGTCTCGATCACCGTCCAGGAGTGGAATGAGCCAAAGAAGGCACGAATTGATGGTTTCACTTTTGTCGATAAGAGAACAAAAAAAGATTGCTTCAAGAAGCTTATGGAACATTTCGTTCTACCTCCGGAATACAACAAATTCGATGAGGAGGGTAACAAGATTGAGGAAAACAAGGAGAGGAGGAGGCTAGTCAAACAGTTCGCTCTTCATAAGATGGCCGACGCATTCCGGAAATTCAAGCAAAATCTAGCCCATGACTTTGTCAAGCAGAACAAGACTCCGGATTTCAAAGGACAATATGAGAAACTGAAACATGATTGGCCAGAATTTGTGAAGCAAAAGAAATCGGAGCAGTTCATTCATATCGAAAAAACATAAGGAAAATGCGGCTAAGAAGGAGTACATCATGTTATGGGGCCAGGAGGGTATCGCATTTGGGTGCCTAGGTTGGAGAAGATGGAGAACGAGCTGAGGGCGCGAGGAATCCGTCCAGGTATGGAGGGATGGGACCCAAGGGCCAAAAGCTGGTGGTACGGGCATGGGGGAACGCTGAACCCGGAGACAGGGGAGTGTGTTTACCGGGGCAAATTAATTAAACCCACCCAAGCCCTTATTAACGCAATGAGGGATGCTCAACAGGGGAAGATCAAGTTCAACAGAGAGAACGACGCGCTGACAAAAGCCCTCGGGAATCCTGAACACGGAGGACGTGTACGAGGCATGGGGCACATTCCGTGGAAAATAGGGTTCCCCCAGAACGATGACCC
>NW_021264599.1:0-703 GCF_002162155.2 Triticum dicoccoides
GCCGAGCACCCCCCAGTCCACCGGCCGCCGCCGACCCCCCGCACCCTCGATTCCCCTACTCAACCACCGCCGCCGACCCCCCGCACCCCGCGCACCGTCTTATAAAAAAATAAGTATCAAACAGCTTTTTAAATGCTACTGTCTTATAAAAAATATTACTGTTATTATTTAAACAAGTTTGAACATATTTAAACACAAATAAGTATCAAACAACTTTTTAAATGCTAAAAAAAATTGTGGAGCCTGGGAGTCGAACCCAGGACCTCCTGGTGTGAGAACTGGCTGCTGACCAGTCAAGCTAGTAGAGGGGACTTGATGTGGATCAGTTCTGGTGGTACATAACCTGTTGGCTCGAGTTGAAATAAAAAAATACTACTGGCGCACCACGGTGAGGTGCGCCATTAGTATGGATGTACTTATGGCGCACCGAGGGGTGGTGCGCCATTAGTATTGTGCCCGATCCCCCCTTCCCTCTCCCCCTTCGCCCGATCCCCCCTTCCCTCTCCCCCTCGCCAGTTCCCTCTCCCTCGATCCACCGCCGCCGCCGCCGCTGCCCTGACCCACTGCGCCGCAGCCGCCCACGCGCCCCCGCCGCCTCCCTCTCCCCTTCCTCCCCCTCGAGCCCGCGCCGTCCGCCCAAACCTAACCCGACGCCGTCCGCCCGCGCCCGCTCCACCGCCGCCGCCCTGCCTCTCCGCCCTCT
>NW_021264600.1:0-1351 GCF_002162155.2 Triticum dicoccoides
CTGCCAGATTTCATAAATACAGCTAATGCTAACATGAATCCGACGGACTTTAAGCATCGCTACGGATGAGAAAATCTCATCGTAGTCAACTCCTTGAACTTGTGAAAAACTTTTCGCCACAAGTCGAGCTTCATGGACGGTGACATTACCATCCACGTCCGTCTTCTTCTTAAAGATCCATTTATCTTAATGGCTTGCCGATCATCGGGCAAGTCCACCAAAGTCCATGGATCCGTTCTCGGATTTTATGGCCTCAAGCCATTTATCGGAATCCGGGCCCACCATCGCTTCTCCATAGCTCGTAGGTTCATTGTTGTCTAGCAACATGACCTTCAAGACAGGATCACCTTACCACTCCGAAGTAGTACGTGTCCTTGTCGTCCTACGAGGTTTGGTAGTGACTTGATCCGAAGTTTCATGATCAATATCATAAGCTTCTACTTCAATTGGTGTAGGTGCCACAGGAACAACTTCCTGTGCCCTGCCACACACTAGTTGAAGAGACGGTTCAATAACCTCATCAAGTCTCCACCATCCTCCCACTCAATTCTTTCGACAGAAACTTTTCCTCGAGAAAGGACCCGATTCTAGAAACAATCCATATTGCTTTCGGATCTGAATTAGGAGGTGTACCCAACTGTTTTGGGTTTCCTATGAAGATGCATTTTATCCGCTTTGGGTTCGAGCTTATCAACCTGAAACTTTTTCATATAAGCGTCGCAGCCCCAAACTTTTAAGAAACGACAACTTAGGTTTCTCTAAACCATAATTCATACGGTGTCATCTCATCGGAATTACGCGGTGCCCTATTTAAAGTGAATGTGGTCGTCTCTAATGCCTAACCCATGAACAATTGCGGTAATTCGATAAGAGACATCATGGCATGCACCATATCCAATAGGGTGCAACTATGATGTTCGGACACACCATTACACTATGGTGTTCCGGGCGGTATTAATTGCGAAACAATTTCCACAATGTCTTAATTGTGTGCCAAAACTCGTAACTCAGATATTCATCTCTATGATCGTATCATAGACATTTTATCCTCTTGTCACAATGATCTTCTACTTCACTCTGAAATTACTTGAACCATTCAATAATTCAGACTTGTGTTTCATCAAGTAAATATTCTCAACATCTACTCGAATCATCTGTGAAGTAAGAACATAACGATATTCACTGCATGCCTCAGCACTCATTGGACTGCACACATCAAAATGTGTTACTTCCAACAAGTTGCTATCTTGTTCCATCTTACTGAAAATGAGGCTTTTCAGTCATCTTGCCCATGTGGTATGATTTGCATATCTCAAGTGATTCAAAATCAAGTGAGTCCGAACGATCCATT
>NW_021264601.1:0-920 GCF_002162155.2 Triticum dicoccoides
CCAGTCTATGGTGGGAGAATTATGGAGCTATGCGCCCAGCGGGCCATGTCACTACTTGGGCTGAATTCAGCGAGGCTTTCCGTGAACATCACATTCCGGAGGGTCTCATGGACCGTAAACGTGAGGAATTTTGCAGTTTCACTCAGGGCCGACTCTCTGTGGATGCTTACAGCAGGGAGTTCGGTAACCTCGCACGATATGCAACTGAGGAAGTTTCTACTGATGCCAAGAAGCAAGCAAGGTTCCGTAAGGGGCTTAGTCCTGAGCTTCGCCGCGACCTCCGTCTGCATGAGTGCACATCTTTTCAGAAACTTGTTAACAAGGCCATCAGTGCTGAAACTGGTCAGACTGATTATGATGCAACACGCAAGCATGGCCGTGACATGGGTTCCTCATCCGGTGCTGGTCCTCAGAAGTGCCGCGTGTGGGTGCCCAACACCGCCCTGCCACCCAGGTTCACATCGAGGCCATCCTTCCAGACATCTCGCCCCGTTCAACAGTCTGCACCAGCCAAGCCCTATGGGGGTCCAACCAACAATGCTCCTCCACGTACCAGTTCCGTGACTTGTTTCAAGTGTGGGGAATCTGGCCACTATATGCGTGAGTGTCCCCAGACCAACCCCAACCAATCTGCTAAAGCTGTTGGCCGTGGCAAGCCGACAGGGAAAGTGTTCCACGCCAAGCCGGCCACCGCTACACGTGGCCATGTCAACTGTATCTCTGCCGAAGAAGCTCAAGAGGATCCCAACGTCGTTCTCGGTACGCTCCTTGTTAATTGCCACCCGGCATCTGTTCTTTTCGATACAGGAGCCTCTCATTCATTTATATCCGAGAACTATGCTCGTCTGCATAACACCGCATTCTGTGACATGCCATCCACTATGGAAATTTCTACTCCTGGTTCTAGATGGCAGACCTCC
>NW_021264602.1:0-1435 GCF_002162155.2 Triticum dicoccoides
TGATGCTTTCACCACTGCATGTTTTCTCATCAATCGTACTCCCACTCGTGTTTTGAATATGAAGACTCCCATTGAAGTTCTCCTTAATGAACAACCGGACTACACCTTTCTCAAGGTGTTTGGGTGTGCTTGCTGGCCCCATCTCCGTCCATATAACAAGCGTAAGCTCGAGTTTCGTTCCAAGAAGTGTGTTTTTCTTGGTTATAGCTCTCTTCATAAAGGATACAAATGTCTTCATGTGCCCACTAATCGTGTCTACATCTCTCGGGATGTTGTGTTTGATGAGCATGTCTTTCCCTTTGCCAAACTCCCTGTGTCCACTACCGAGCCACCTGTCATGCATTCATCCTCTATTGCTTCTGACCAATTTGATGATGTTGCATATTCTCCTCTATTGTTGCCTAACCATGGTGCAGGCACTGGTCGTGGGGCTCGTTTGGAGATTCTGAAAGTGCCATCTTCCTCTTCGTCGCCATCGCCTTCATCCTCGGCACCTTCTGTTGTGCATGAGGAGCACATGGCGCCCCTGCATGGCCTCGGTTTCCGTGCTCATGCACGGCCGATCGACGTCCTGGCCCGGTCGCCTCTGGCTTCTGGGCTGCCTTCGCCATCGTCGCGCCCTACAACCCCGCCGACTGGGCCGGCCTCCTCGGTCCCCGTCTCGCCCAGGGCGTCGGGGCAGTCATCACCAGGCCTGGCCTCGCCCGCCCCTGCCTCACCCAGGGTGTCTGGGCCCTTCTCACCAGGGCCGGCCTCGCCTGCTCTCGCCTCGCCAAGGCCGTCTGGACCGGTGTCACCGGAGCTGGCCTCGCCCACTCTCGGTTCGCCCATGGCCTCTGAGCCCCTGTCGTCGGGCCAGTCTTCGCCATGCAGCCCGGAGTCGTCTGTCCCGAGCTCGCCTGAGGTGATTCCTGCATCTCCAGCGACCGTTACGTCTCCGTCACCTTCGCCTCCGCCAGCTCCTGCTGCTGCTCTACGTCCACATACGCGCAGTCAGAGTGGCATTTTTCAGCCTAAGCAACGTCACGATGGCACAGTTGCTTGGTTAGCGGCGTGCATGTCTGCTGCTCTCGCAGATCCATCCTCTGAGCCACGCACGTATCAAGCTGCTATGCGCATTCCTCATTGGAGAGAGGCCATGGAGCAGGAGTATCAAGCGCTTCTTCGCAATCAGACATGGACTCTTGTTCCTCCACAATCACGGGTAAATGTCATTGATTCCAAATGGGTTTTCAAAGTGAAGAGGCATTCTGATGGGTCCATTGAGCGCTATAAGGCTCGTCTGGTTGCTTGTGGTTTTCGACAGCGTTTTGGACTTGACTATGAAGACACCTTCAGTCCAGTGGTCAAGCCTACTACCATCAGACTTCTTCTCTCTCTGGCTGTTACTCGAGGTTGGTTTCTTCGTCAGCTTGATGTTCAAAATGCTTTTCTT
>NW_021264603.1:0-1772 GCF_002162155.2 Triticum dicoccoides
CAAGGTATGTGCTTTGTGAAAGACCTATGAGGCGTCTTGATCTATCTCTATAGATTTTGATGCCTAATATATAAGCAGCTTCTCCAAGGTCCTTCATTGAAAAACTTTTATTCAAGTAGGCCTTGATGCTGTCCAAGAGTTCTATATCATTTCCCATCAAAAGTATGTCATCTACATATAATATGAGAAATGCTACAGAGCTCCCACTCACTTTCTTGTAAACGCAGGCTTCTCCATAAGTCTGTGTAAACCCAAACGCTTTGATCATCTCATCAAAGCAAATGTTCCAACTCCGAGATGCTTGCACCAGCCCATAAATCGAGCGTTGGAGCTTGCACACTTTGTCAGCATTCTTAGGATCGACAAAACCTTCCGGCTGCATCATATACAATTCTTCCTTAAGGAAACCATTAAGGAATGCCGTTTTGACGTCCATTTGCCATATCTCGTAATCATAGAATGCGGCAATTGCTAACATGATTCGGACGGACTTCAGCTTCGCTACCGGTGAGAAAGTCTCATCGTAGTCAACCCCTTGAACTTGTCGATAACCCTTAGCGACAAGCCGAGCTTTATAGATGGTCACATTACCATCCGCGTCTGTCTTCTTCTTAAATATCCATTTATTTTCTATGGCTCGCCGTTCAACGGGCAAGTCAGTCAAAGTCCATACTTTGTTTTCATACATGGATCCTATCTCGGATTTCATGGCTTCTAGCCATTTGTCGGAATCCGGTCCCGCCATCGCTTCTTCATAGTTCGAAGGTTCACCGTTGTCTAACAACATGATTTCCAAGACAGGGTTGCCGTACCACTTTGGTGCGGAACGTGTCCTTGTGGACCTTCGAATTTCAGTAGGAGCTTGATCAGAAGTATCTTGATCATTATCATTAACTTCCTCTCTAGTCGGTGCTGGCACCTCAGGAACATTTTCTTGAGTTGCGCCATTTTCCGGTTCAAGAGGCAATACTTCATCAAGCTCTACTTTCCTCCCACTTACTTCTTTCGAGAGAAACTCTTTCTCCAGAAAGGACCCATTCTTGGCAACAAAGATCTTGCCTTCGGATCTGTGGTAGAAGGTGTACCCAATAGTTTCTTTTGGGTACCCTATGAAGACGCATTTTTCCGATTTGGGTTCGAGCTTTTCAGGTTGAAGTTTCTTGACATAAGCATCGCATCCCCAAACTTTTAGAAACGACAGCTTAGGTTTCTTCCCAAACCATAATTCATACGGTGTCGTCTTAACGGATTTTGACGGAGCCCTATTTAAAGTGAATGCGGCAGTCTCTAAAGCATAGCCCCAAAAATAAAGCGGTAAATCGGTAAGAGACATCATAGATCGCACCATATCTAACAGAGTGCGATTACGACGTTCGGACACACCATTACGCTGAGGTGTTCCAGGCGGCGTGAGTTGTGAAACTATTCCACATTTTCTTAAGTGTGTGCCAAACTCGTGACTCAAGTATTCTCCTCCACGATCTGATCGCAGAAACTTGATTTTCCTGTCACGTTGATTTTCAACCTCACTCTGAAATTCCTTGAACTTTTCAAAGGTTTCAGACTTGTGTTTCATTAAGTAGATATACCCATACCTACTTAAATCATCAGTGAGGGTGAGAACATAACGATAGCCACCGCGAGCCTCAACACTCATTGGACCGCACACATCGGTATGTATGATTTCCAATAAGTCGGTTGCTCGCTCCATTGTTCCTGAGAACGGAGTCTTGGTCATTTTACCCATAAGGCATGGTTCGCACGTGTCAAAT
>NW_021264604.1:0-1679 GCF_002162155.2 Triticum dicoccoides
AACCAACAATGCTCCTCCACGTACCAGTTCCGTGACTTGTTTCAAGTGTGGGGAATCTGGCCACTATATGCGTGAGTGTCCCCAGACCAACCCCAACCAATCTGCTAAAGCTGTTGGCCGTGGCAAGCCGACAGGGAAAGTGTTCCACGCCAAGCCGGCCACCGTTACACGTGGCCATGTCAACTGTATCTCTGCCGAAGAAGCTCAAGAGGATCCCAACGTCGTTCTCGGTACGCTCCTTGTTAATTGCCACCCGGCATCTGTTCTTTTCGATACAGGAGCCTCTCATTCATTTATATCCGAGAACTATGCTCGTTTGCATAACACCGCATTCTGTGACATGCCATCCACTATGGAAATTTCTACTCCCGGTTCTAGATGGCAGACCTCCAGGGTAAGTTATGGAAATGAAATCCAAGTCGACAGACTTGTTTTCCTTGCATCTTTGATAGCTCTCAAATTTTTAGATATTAATATCATTTTGGTATGGACTGGATGTCAGCTCATCATGCCAAAATTGATTGCTTCTCTAGGACTGTTCAACTCACTCATCCTTCGGGCAAGATAGTCAATGTCTTGACCCGATTAGCCAAGCGACAATTATATTCTCTTAACGCCAGCCCTTTGCCAGACCTTGAGGACGTTCCGATAGTCCGTGACTTTCCGGATGTCTTCCCAGAGGAATTGCCAGGTGTTCCACCTGACAGGGATGTTGAGTTCGTAATAGACCTCATCCCAGGAACCGTTCCGATTGCTAGAAGACCTTATAAGATGGCACCCCTAGAACTAGCCGAGCTTAAGAAACAACTCGATGAGTCCTTGAAAAAGGGTTTCATCCGACCTAGTTCATCTCCATGGGCTTGCCCCGTCCTATTCGTCAAGAAGAAGGATGGTACGGACCGGATGGTTGTAGATTATCGACCTGTCAATTTGGTCACAATCAAGAACAAATATCCGCTCCCCAGGATCAACGACCTGTATGATCAGCTCGCTGGATCCTCAGTCTTCTCCAAGATGGATTTGAGGTTGGGCTACCATCAAATCAAAATGAGAAACGGGGACATTCCTAAAACGACCTTTGTTACTCGTTATGGCCAATACGAGTACACCGTCATGTCCTTCGGTTTAACCAACGCTCCAGCCACCTTTTCTCGGTTAATGAACTCAATCTTCATGGAGTATTTGGATAAATTCGTCGTTGTTTACCTTGATGATATACTCATCTACTCCAAGAACGAGGAAGAACATGCCGAACATCTAAGGCTAGTGTTGAAGAAACTTCGAGAGCATCGCCTTTATGCCAAATTTTCTAAATGTGAATTCTGGTTGTCAGAAGTGACCTATCTGGGTCATGTAATATCTGGTAAAGGTATTGCTGTTAACCCTGAGCGAGTTCAAGCCGTCCTTAATTGGACTCCACCTGAATCGGTCAAGCAAGTTCGGAGTTTTCTGGGCTTAGCGAGCTATTGTCGTCGCTTTGTCGAGAACTTCTCCAAAGTTGCTAAACCTCTAACCGAACTCCTCAAGAAAGATAAAAAGTTCGAATGGACTCCACAATGTGAGCACAGCTTTCAGGAACTGAAAAGACGCCTGACTTCTGCTCCCGTGCTGGTACCGCCAGACTTCTCTAAGGACTTTGTTATCTACTGCGACGCCTCGCGACAAGGATTAGGTTGCAT
>NW_021264605.1:0-4652 GCF_002162155.2 Triticum dicoccoides
TTTCGCCAAACTCGACATGGAGATGGAGGCGGAGGCTGACGCGGCGGAGTCAGAGGAGCCGCATGAGACGAAGCTGTGGTTTCCACCCATGTACATGTACCCGGAGCTGGGCACAGAGATAGTGGACATCTCTGACAAGGATTAGGATAGTATGGGTTACTTGGTCTATGTAGTGCGTGAACTTCCTCGTCTGCATGCTTTTGTATGGTTCTAAGGTTGTAGTATAAGGTATCCGTATGTAGAGGAGCAAATTTGAGGCCTAACCAGTCACTCTCCACGGACGCGCCGTGCGCGTTCGCTTTCGTTTGAGGAGTCAGCATTGCTATCAGCGGCTGTAGATGGTCTAACCGTATCAAGAAAAAAGTGGTATATATGTAGTCGTTCCTAATCAAATTAATCGACAAAGTTTCTCAAAATATGTGTAGGCCTTATAAACCATTGGGAGTAGGTAAAAGAACTGGCAACAATATTTTTTTAGAGAAAAGGCCATCAGCTTGACTTTGAATTAATGAAGCCATCAACCAGCTAGGGTATAATTGTGCCGTGAAAGGAAAGAAATAAGCTTGAAAGCAAGCTGGAAAATTGCAAGCAAGGAGCAATCGGCACAACTACTACAGAGCAGTGGGAATAATTACACCGGCTAACAAATGTAGCATCTTGATCAAGTAGAAGGGAGACTCCTCGCAGATTGGATTGGCATATGAAGAAACCAACGAGGATAGACCGGACGATGTGAAGCAAGGAACACACAGCCGCAGAGAGGGCACATGCCATGCTGCAAAGTCAACCGAGCCGCGACAGGGGAGAGACCACAACTCAGCACACCCGCTCCTGGAGGGAGACCACTATCTCCCTTCACCCAAGCGCAGGGCACCGTATCGTTGGTCAACAGTCCGCGGAGCAACTCAGCAGGGAGCCATAGAAGATTGCATACTCACACCCTCACCACCAACACCACCGGCGACCCCGAATCTTGCAGACATCCGCCACCGATGCACAGCACCACAGAGCAGGCCCACATCCACACACACCCCAAGACGCCGCCTCCAGGAAGGTTCACAATGCCCTAGAGCCACCGGTGTCCGGCCAGGCTCGGCCAAGGTTTTCACTATGGGAACTGCGGAGGAGGTGGTGGGGGAGGGGAGATTGAGCGTCCCCTCAGGATGGAAGACGGAGCAGAAATGCCACCGCCAACGACATGGTTGACGCGAGGTTGACCAGGGGTTCCCCCCTTCCCTGACCTCCCACCACCATGCCCACAAAACCATCCTTCCAGGCGACCAGGGGAAGGGGGGAGGGCGAGAACAATGACGGCGAGGGCAGGGGATGCTGACCGAGAGGGTACCTGAGCAGACCCCACCGCGAGAAGCTCCGCTGCCCTAGCACAACCCATCCGACCACCAGGGGCGGGCAACATTCGGAGCGCCACCCACCGGAGAGGTTGACACCGCCATCTCACTCGGGGCCGCCGCCCCGACTTCCGACGCCCCCTACGACGATGCAAAGCTGCGGGGACTCACCAACGCCTTCACCGCCAGATGCGCAGCAGCGCCGGCGTGCCTCGGGTGGCAGCGGGGAGAGGAGGGCAGGTGAGGAAGGATTGGCAGCGGCCAATGTTGTTCGCTCTTGGGTCGCCAATGGGGGCGACACAGGGGGGAGGGGGGAGGGGGCGAGTTTTGAATCCAAATCGGTTACCGTAATTACAAGCATGGTTTTAAATAGCGGATAGCAGGCTGGTAGCGGATTGGGGTCTCCGTAGCGGAATGCTGATAGCGGACGATATTGCTGGGGCTATGTCCGTGTAGTAGATTTGTAAAAGCACTAGATTATTGCTTATTTCTATGCTTAACAAAAAGTAACAATATTTAATTTGAGCAATAGCGGACGCTATTGCGCTAGCGCTATTGTAGAGTTCGCAATAGCGGATGCTATCTCCGCTATTTGAAACTATGATTACAAGCTGGTATAACAGTGTGGCAGATTTAGATATGATGGGTGAACTTTCCCAACGAACTCTAGTAGAAAAAGGGTCAAATGTGAAGGACATTAGTGACAGTTTGATTTTGAGCCAGTACTAATGTGTCCATTAGTGCTGGTTCCAACGGCTAGCCGTCCGCTCTCATTAGTACCGGTTCGTGGCGAACCTTTAGCACCAGTTCGTGCCACGGACCAGTACTAAAGTGAGTAGTGGCAGGATGTTGTCAGTCTGGGGCCCCTCCAGCGCCTTTAGTACCGGTTTGTGTTACGAACCAGTACTAAAGGTCGTCCTACATAAACCCTTCGCCCACCCGAGCTTGCTCTATTCTTCCCCTTTCCCCTCTCCTCCTCTGTTCTTCCCCTCTTCCTCGAGCTTATCACACATTTTGCCCAAAATTTGTCAAGATCTGAAGGCCCCCATCCATTCAAATGATCACAAAGGTTAGCAACTTTGTCCTTTCATCTCTCATTGCTAGATTAGCTCTTGCAATGCTTTGTATAGTTATTAGTTTGTGAGTTTAGTAATTTGGGAGGAATAATATGTGCTAGTATTTGATTAATATGCAATTTGAGTTCAAAAATAACACTTAGTTTGCATATGTAGGTGTGGTTTACTTAGTGCCTTCTCAATCTCCGTCGTAACCACCGTCGATCGCCCGCACCGTCCCGTCGCCGGCACCACCTTGTGGTGAGGCTCTTGTTCATGAATGATTTACATTACCAAATTGATGTTTGTGTGATTTGGATATATAGTTACTCGTATAATTATCTTACCCGTACGTTGTTTGTTATACATAGTGCCATGGTTTTGATATCCGTCCCCGTTGGCCCTCATCCTTGTTATGATTCAGATGTGGTATATTCTCTTTAAAAACTTGTTGTTCCATTTTTTGTTTATGAAAAATTATGCCCATCAAGTTGACATGGATATTTTTATCTAGGAGGTATGTGAACCGGAAATCCAACCGACCTTATTGTCGAGAGGTTAAATTTAGTTGAAAGAGAAAATGAGTATTTGAAAGAAAAATTGAAAAGAATTGAGGGGGAGAAGATGGAATTGGAGTTGCATGTTGCCGATGTCGTCGATGATCATAAGATCAAGATGGAGAAAATGCGCTTGAAGATTAGAATGATTAGAAAATATGCCATTGATAGTGAGGCTTGGTATCATTATGATATTGGATCAATTGTTACCTTATTTGAAATCTTGTTCGCATTTGTTGTTGCATTTAAATGGTTTAGCTTGAGAGTTATTTGTTTGTTGCATTTAAGTGTTGTATGAACTATATATATATATATATATATATATATATATATATATATATATATATATATATATATATATATATATATATATATATATATAGGCTTGCTAAACTATGGCTGCGCGCATTCTACCTTATCCTACGCTCCGGCCACTTCAACCGAGCCAACCTACGCGACTAATTAGGCCGACGCGCTAACCAGGTGGAAGGGCGCGGGCGACGTGGGAAAAGATTGATCGTAACGCTTACGACCAAAACTGTTGGCGGCGCTTTGCTGGCCTTCTCCTAGACAAAAAGATAGTAATGGATTACCATCGCCCTGGTGTCGCTTTGCCAGCCTTCTCTCAGAAAAAAAAAATAGTAACACGTTACCGTTGCCATACTTTAGTTAACAGTCATCCCTCGCACGCCTACACCATCGAAACATCGTAAAAGTGACCCAGCCTAAGTGTTAATTCCTAGCTTTTCAGTAGTAATGATTTACCATCACATACAGTTTTCTTTAAAATAATAAACTCCAGTTACGTTTCGTACCCACGTTCCCACGATTGTGCATTGACCGGTCACTAGGCGGTCTCTATTCTTTAATACCTCGTTCCTATCGACATCCACCGCATCATCACTATCGCCATCCGCCGCCGCCGCCGCCGCCGCCGCTGTTAACTTCCGCCACGACCACGTCCTTCGTAGTCTCCGGTCGACATCCGCGGCCGCCGATAACATCGCTGGTCGCTTGTTCATACTACACATCCGGCAGCCGTCGTTTTCTCCGTCCGTATTTTTGGAGGTAATCCACCTGCTAATCTGATTCTCCCCCGATGGATGCTTTGAGTTTTGACTAGGCGTACATCCCCGTTTCCGGCCGTCCTCCTCACGAGCTCACATGGGCTGCCGGATTTAATAATTTCTTAATTGCCGCGAACCTGCAATCGCTATCTGCCATCCCCTCACCCCCCCTTATTAGTGTGTCAACTTTTCCCCTTTTGTTGCAGTGCAATCTCCTTTTTCTGTACAAATCCTCTGGTACAAATTCTACGCCAAGTTAGTGTAACACATCAACTAATCTTAATTAGTGGTAATCTGAATCCAGTTAACAGGTGGTAGTAATACAACTTCATTTATGGTAATCTGAATCTAATTAAGAAGTGGTAGTAATACAACTTCAGTTCTAGTAATCTGAATCTAATTAAGAAGTGCTAGTAATACAACTTCAGTTCTAGTAATCTGAATCTAATTAAGAAGTGCTAGTAATACAACTTCAGTTCTAGTAATCTGAATCTAATTAAGAAGTGCTAGTAATACAACTTCAGTTCTAGTAATCTGAATCTAATTAAGAAGTGCTAGTAATACAACTTCAGTTCTAGTAATCTGAATCTAATTAAGAAGTGCTAGTAATACAACTTCAGTTCT
>NW_021264606.1:0-2365 GCF_002162155.2 Triticum dicoccoides
AAAATGTGTGATAAGCTCGAGGAAGAGGGGAAGAACAGAGGAGGAGAGGGGAAAGGGGAAGAATAGAGCAAGCTCGGGTGGGCGAAGGGTTTATGTAGGACGACCTTTAGTACTGGTTCGTAACACAAACCGGTACTAAAGGCGCTGGAGGGGCCCCAGACTGACAACATCCTGCCACTACTCACTTTAGTACTGGTCCGTGGCACGAACTGGTGCTAAAGGTTCGCCACGAACCGGTACTAATGAGAGCGGACGGCTAGCCGTTGGAACCAGCACTAATGGACACATTAGTACTGGCTCAAAATCAAACTGTCACTAATGTCCTTCACATTTGACCCTTTTTCTACTAGAGTTCGTTGGGAAAGTTCACCCATCATATCTAAATCTGCCACACTGTTATACCAGCTTGTAATCATAGTTTCAAATAGCGGAGATAGCATCCGCTATTGCGAACTCTACAATAGCGCTAGCGCAATAGCGTCCGCTATTGCTCAAATTAAATATTGTTACTTTTTGTTAAGCATAGAAATAAGCAATAATCTAGTGCTTTTACAAATCTACTACGCGGACATAGCCCCAGCAATATCGTCCGCTATCAGCATTCCGCTACGGAGACCCCAATCCGCTACCAGCCTGCTATCCGCTATTTAAAACCATGCTTGTAATTACGGTTCCCGATTTGGATTCAAAACTCGCCCCCTCCCCCCTCCCCCCTGTGTCGCCCCCATTGGCGACCCAAGAGCGAACAACATTGGCCGCTGCCAATCCTTCCTCACCTGCCCTCCTCTCCCTGCTGCCACCCGAGGCACGCCGGCGCTGCTGCGCATCTGCCGGTGAAGGCGTTGGTGAGTCCCCGCAGCTTTGCATCGTCGTAGGGGGCGTCGGAAGTCGGGGCGGCGGCCCCGAGTGAGATGGCGGTGTCAACCTCTCCGGTGGGTGGCGCTCCGGATGTTGCCCGCCCCTGGTGGTCGGATGGGTTGTGCTAGGGCAGCGGAGCTTCTCGCGGTGGGGTCTGCTCAGGTACCCTCTCGGTCAGCATCCCCTGCCCTCGCCGTCATTGTTCTCGCCCTCCCCCCTTCCCCTGGTCGCCTGGAAGGATGGTTTTGTGGGCATGGTGGTGGGAGGTCAGGGAAGGGGGGAACCCCTGGTCAACCTCGCGTCAACCATGTCGTTGGCGGTGGCATTTCTGCTCCGTCTTCCATCCTGAGGGGACGCTCAATCTCCCCTCCCCCACCACCTCCTCCGCAGTTCCCATAGTGAAAACCTTGGCCGAGCCTGGCCGGACACCGGTGGCTCTAGGGCATTGTGAACCTTCCTGGAGGCGGCGTCTTGGGGTGTGTGTGGATGTGGGCCTGCTCTGTGGTGCTGTGCATCGGTGGCGGATGTCTGCAAGATTCGGGGTCGCCGGTGGTGTTGGTGGTGAGGGTGTGAGTATGCAATCTTCTATGGCTCCCTGCTGAGTTGCTCCGCGGACTGTTGACCAACGATACGGTGCCCTGCGCTTGGGTGAAGGGAGATAGTGGTCTCCCTCCAGGAGCGGGTGTGCTGAGTTGTGGTCTCTCCCCTGTCGCGGCTCGGTTGACTTTGCAGCATGGCATGTGCCCTCTCTGCGGCTGTGTGTTCCTTGCTTCACATCGTCCGGTCTATCCTCGTTGGTTTCTTCATATGCCAATCCAATCTGCGAGGAGTCTCCCTTCTACTTGATCAAGATGCTACATTTGTTAGCCGGTGTAATTATTCCCACTGCTCTGTAGTAGTTGTGCCGATTGCTCCTTGCTTGCAATTTTCCAGCTTGCTTTCAAGCTTATTTCTTTCCTTTCACGGCACAATTATACCCTAGCTGGTTGATGGCTTCATTAATTCAAAGTCAAGCTGATGGCCTTTTCTCTAAAAAAATATTGTTGCCAGTTCTTTTACCTACTCCCAATGGTTTATAAGGCCTACACATATTTTGAGAAACTTTGTCGATTAATTTGATTAGGAACGACTACATATATACCACTTTTTTCTTGATACGGTTAGACCATCTACAGCCGCTGATAGCAATGCTGACTCCTCAAACGAAAGCGAACGCGCACGGCGCGTCCGTGGAGAGTGACTGGTTAGGCCTCAAATTTGCTCCTCTACATACGGATACCTTATACTACAACCTTAGAACCATACAAAAGCATGCAGACGAGGAAGTTCACGCACTACATAGACCAAGTAACCCATACTATCCTAATCCTTGTCAGAGATGTCCACTATCTCTGTGCCCAGCTCCGGGTACATGTACATGGGTGGAAACCACAGCTTCGTCTCATGCGGCTCCTCTGACTCCGCCGCGTCAGCCTCCGCCTCCATCTCCATGTCGAGTTTGGCGAAA
>NW_021264606.1:3216-18933 GCF_002162155.2 Triticum dicoccoides
TCCACCGCCTGCTCCTCCTCCTCTAGCTCCGTCAAGTCTGGAGGCTGGCTGGCAGCGATGTGAGCGGCGTGCCTCACCCGGATCTCCTGCTCAATTTGGAACCGGTGCTCTGACGTGAGAATAGCATACGTTGTCTTCTTTTGCCGAACAATGTCGTAGGCGGAGGTCATGGGAAGAGTGGCAAAGCCGGACGGAGGTGGATGGGCTTGGGCTAGTGGCGCGGAGAGGGAGGAGGTGGATGTGGCTAGGGTTGGGGGATGTCGGTCGGCTTAAATAGCTGGATTTTGCCTCGGGCGGTGAGCTAGAGCGGCGCCACACAACGTTCATACGCCCGGGCGCTCCCATATCTTCCCTACATTTGGGTTGGATATGAGGGCTACCGGTTAGCCCAGGTGTTTGAAGCCCATTTGAGGTGTCTGTCTAGGTCACTTTTTTGTGAGCGATCCCTGATCGGGCCATCTTCTCGGGTGTATGAGGCAGGTTTACGACGCTCGACTGTATATGCTCTTAGATGGCTCACGAGACCTTTAAACCAGGATGGATATAGTACTTGGGTCTGAAAAAAATAACGCTCTATATGCTCCATTGCTCTTGTCGTTGTGCCATGTGTCTGGATAGTTACCCAAGCGCCTCCGCTGCCGAGTCATCTACACTGTGAAGCTTTTTTACAACCAAGGCTCAAATGGAGCCTGACTTTGATTAAACTAAACCACGAGCCGATCAGGATACAGAAGGTCACAAAGCAAGAGCGATTAAAAGATACATGGGAGTTATCTGAATGGCTAACAACACAACACACACCACAACACAAAGAGAAAATATAAGGAAACTCCTAGCTTTTAATGTCAAAGCCGGATGCACATCAGCATCAAAGACAGGAAATCAGAGAAGAATCAATGATCAGCTATTAGCTTGAGCCAACCGTGAACAACCTTATCCCTGTGACTAGAGACATCGGACATTCAGCCATCAACAACAAAGAGGAACATTTCCTCTCGCCTATGCTCAAATGCGTTATTCCCTTGGATTGTTCGCGCTCACCCAAGAAATAGAGCATACGCTGACTATAGCCCAACCCAGGGAACTCACGCTACCCTCTCCATGCTAAAGGCACACACCTCAGTGGCACTGTCACCTGACCTGATTAACAGAGAGAAGATGGATAGTCATCGGGAGGTCATCTAAAACAAAGCTATGGAGGCACAAAGGCAAAACTGGGGAGCACCGGTGACCATTCTGATGTCCGCAAATGAAGGCTTATGCATCAGCGGCGCTCGATGTCAGGGTATCAGCCTGAAGGGGAAACCTAACCCCTTCTATCCCAGTTCACTGTCGTAGAACCTCTAGGACACAAGCACACCGGTATCAGCCTGAAGGGGAAACCTAACCCCTTCTATCCCAGTTCACTGGCGTAGAACCTCTAGGACACAAGCACACCCTCCTCGTTGAAGAAACCATTCCACAATAAAGGCACACACTTGTTGGAACGGACATCCTCCATAGAGTCGCTACTTGGACTTGAAGTCGATGGGCACCCACGAACCACATTGCCAGTCTCCTGAAGAACCGGAAACCCTAGATGGCGCCTCTAAGGAGGGCATGACACACTAGGCGCCGCTGTTAGACCCAAGATGGGTTTGGGGCTTCTTCCTAGATCTGGTACGTGGGTGGAGAGGAGAGCCCTGAACGACGCCTCCAAGGAGATGCATGACATGCACACGCGCCGCCACCATCGTGGCTGGAGAACCTAGGATTCCCCCGGATTTGAATCTCAGCCACCTGCACCCCTCCAGCACCGTGTTCGTCAACGAACGTCGCAGACGGGCACGACCGGAGGGGTGAGTGAGCAGGGAGAGTGCCTAACATTCAGTTTTGGGGCGTAGGGGAATCCGCGCCACGACTACCACAAGAGCAACGGAGAATGCTATCCACCTTTTCCCACGCACGCCGCCTGTCAGGGAGGCAGCCTGGCGTCCCTCTCAAGTGGCGGGGAGTAGGATGGAGGGGGTGAGGGGAGTCAGTGCCGGGGAAACTGCTGGAAATATGTCCTAGAGGCAATAATAAAATGGTTATTATTATATTTTCTTATTCAAGATAAAGGTTTATTATTCATACTATAATTCTTTTGATAGGAAACTTAAATACATGTGTACATAAACAAATACCGTGTCCCTAGTAAGCCTCTACTAGACTAACTCGTTGATTAGAGATGGTTAAGGTTTCCTAACCATAGAAATGTGATGTCATTTGATAACGGGGTCACATCATTAGGAGAATGATATGATGGACAAGTTCCATCCGTTAGCTTAGCATAATGATCGTTCAATTTATTGCTATTGCTTTCTTCATGTCAAGTACATATTTCATTGGCTATGAGATTATGCAACTCCCGAATACCGGAGGAACGCTTTGTGTCCTATCAAACGTGACAACGTAACTGGGTGATCATAAAGATGCTCTACAGGTATCTCCGAAGGTGTTTGTTGAGTTGGGATAGATCAAGATTTGGATTTGTCACTCCGAGTATCGGAGAGGTATCTCTGGGCCCTCTTGGTAATACACATCATAAGAAGCCTTGCAAGCAAATCACTAATGATTTAGTTACGAGATAATGTATTTTCAGAATGAGTAAAGAGACTTGCGGGTAACGAGATTGAACTAGGTATAGAGATACCGACGATCGAATCTCGGGCAAATAACATACCGATGAACAAAGTGAATTACGTATGTTGTCATAACGGTTCGATCGATAAAGATCTTCGTAGAATATGTAGGAACCAATATGGGCATCCAGGTTCTGCTATTGGTTATTGGCCGGGGAGGTGTCTCGCTCATGTCTACATAGTTCTCGAACCCGTAGAGTCTGCATGCTTAACGTTCATTAACGATATAGTGTTATATGAGTTCAGTGCGGCGATTTGGCGGACAGGCGCGCATGCTCATGCTATGTGGCATGTAGGCACAGGTGGAGAAGTGCGGCGCCAGTCAGGGCTGTATGCAGAAGTCAAGTGGGCCAGATGTGGGAATGAAGACTCCGTCACCGCGAATATAACGGGGGCAAAGTGTACCAGCAGTACATGATGGGGCTTGCACGCCGTGCCGCTACCGACTCGAAACGGGGATACGTGTCTGTGACGACTGGAATCCATGGAGTCCCCGCGCCTGTCATTGCCGCCCCTCGTCATGTGGGTTCCTGTCGCAGGTTTCCATGCCGTCGGCGAGAGGGGAGTCAGAGAATGTTGGGTTGTGCACCACCGTGGTTCGGGGTTTCGGCAGCGGCGAGTAGCTCTTGCGGAGAAGTTTTCCGTGGCATCGTGTCGCACGTCCTAGGTAGACAGCGGCAGCGCGACAGTTGACGACTCTGGGCAATCGATGGGGAAAGACGACCCACAGGCACCAGGATGGACTCGGAAGTCAGTTCTCGATCCGTCGGCAGTGCATATGTTGATCTATATATGTGCAGGGGTGTTCCCGATCTGACCTTGTAGTACATAAGAGAGGACATGATTTTTCAGTGTTTTGACGCAGAGTTTATTTTTTGAATTGTTTGATGCAGAGTTCGTGGTGGGAGAGAGGACTGGATTTCTAGTGCTGCGTTTTCTGTTTCTGTAGAGCTTGTTTGTGTGCGTAACTGATGGACCATGTTATTGGATGTACAAATCAGTGTCGTGCAATGGAGTTAGCTATCAAGACACTAACTGCTAGTGCAAATGGCACGCCCTGAAGAAAGCGAATGAGAATCTGGGACCGCTGTACACGAAAAAGAGTCAGTTCAAGGCAGAGTTTCACAAGATTGTGAACCACATGCTGACATACACATGAATTCGAAAGGGCTTGAGACGACCTGCTCGGCAGATACGCCATATGGAAGCATCCATACTTGACATAGATTTCTGAGGTTCTGGGAAAATGGGCAAAATCATATTTCAAGGGCTTGTTCTGCGCCCAAATGACTAGCACATAGAGGAGTGAGTGCATGATCATATGCTTAAATTGTACATCCCAGCAAGCTGCGCGACGCACCAATTGGTCCATAGGTACATGAGAAGCTACTGCACGACAGGGACACGAATGAAAACTATGAAGAACGAAGGACCAAAATAGCAAGCACCATGACTAGTAACATTCGGGCTAACCACAAGTATTATGTCCTCATTTTCGTGTCTTGCATACATTTGTGGCAAACCACGCCGGTTATGAGGATAACCACACCACTGGAGCAGCATGGGAGCGAGATTTACACCGCGTGTCATGTTCGAGAAGTTTGGAGAGGTGTTGTACAAGGCAGGGTGATACAAGTTGAAGAGGAGAAAGGCGTAAAATACCAGAGACATGGCAAATGGTGCCGCGTGGTGTAAGAGGTTTAGGTGCGTGATGGAGGATAAGAATTTGGTTGCAAAGTGCGGCAATTTCGAGCAAACTGTGTTGCTGTGCTGCCATGATGTGAAGGTACAACAATCACGACATGTGCTTTTTGCCCTAAACGTTGCATGCCATTCGGTGCATAGCTGATTGTGATACTGGCTGCTCGGGTCCTCGACTTGCTGCTGAAGAGGTAGACCAAAGATGCGAGAGATATACTGTCGGCGCACTTGGTGCAGTTTCAAAAGGATCAGACTTCGCATGGATCAATCACATACTGGCACTGCAGCCTGTAGAAACACGCTCTAGTGCTTGTCCGCCTAGGAGATGCAAACCCCTGCGCGTATGAGAGAAGGTCATGGAAATATTTATAATGGGAATGCAGGCACTTACCCCGTTGGTTGCTATAAGGGACGGGTTGGGTCTGGAGGACCGGCTTAAGAATAATGTGATACTCCCTCCGTTCGGAATTACTTGTCTCGAAAATTAATGTATCTAGAACTAAAATATGTCTAAATACATGCATTTCTGCAACAAGTAATTCCGAATAGAGGGAATACCTCTGTAAGATGTTGCATGAAGTATCTTGTGATGGCATGTCCGGGGGCAGTGATGACCAACACAATACCATCGGTAATTTGGCTGGCCATCTGCACCATTACAGTAACGCAAGGTTGGGCGACCAACTAGCAGCGATGATGGGGCATTCAAAAACTAAAGTGAAGAAAAACGTCGGCGAGGCAGATGATGGTGGCCACCGGTAGAACAGTTGCAGCAATCCTAACGTATTGAGTAGGGTATAATGATTTGTAGAAAATTGTTGTATCAAATTTTCATGTGTGGTGTGAGAACTGAATTTGTGTAACTATGGGATTGTGCTAGCTGAATAAACGTGTAACTTCAAGAAGCATAGTATGTCCAGTGGCGATGTGCGGGAACAGGGTTTCCAAAATGATTTTCCAGACCGGCCAAACAGCCCAAGTGCAACCCACGTCAAACTGGGCGCGAGTACAGAACGCAACTCCCGTCACTAGACTAGACGGCCATGCAAACGACGTTACAACACTAAGTCCTTCACCCGTTAGTACATTAAAAGCAACTCGGTCCCACAACCGATGCTGTGTCAGATCTCAAAGATGTTGAACGGCGCACGATAACGTGACCAGGTGAGGACGAGCACTCCTCTGAATTTTCGTATATGAGTTATATTATTTGGTGACTGAATTTTGTTCGGAGTCCCGGATGAGATCACGGACATGACGAGGAGTCTATAAATGATGGAGAGGTAAAGATTGATATATATTCTGCTAATATTAGCAGAAAAGTTATTCTGATAACAGTTCCGCACTGCACGTTCAACGCAATGACACTGCATCCCTATCAATCGAGTACTTTAATGTCACATGAAAAAACTGCACGCGTTTTTTCAGCATTGTTTTAGCTCCAGTTTCTAAACCGTTTGCTGGAATGAGGCATATAATGTATCATTGGATAGCTATGGAAAATGCACAGCCTCATCATGTTGAACACTTTTGGAGATTCATCACGGTTTAAGAGCAGTTTCAAAAACTGTGCGCGCATGATGGGATGCAGCGAGCGTGTTTTCAAGATTTTTTCTAAACCGCACATCGGAATGAAGAAAACTATAGGGTGTTGGAAAGATATTGTCGAGCCGCATATTTTTCATATTTATTATTTTCTCTAATTTTTTAAAGTTTAAGGGTAGTTTTAAATTTAGAAAATTGCGGAATTATGTTTTTCGATTTTTTTGCAATTTTTGTACCATTTTTGCTCCAGTTTTTGAACCGTTTGTCGAAATGAGGCGTGTGATACACCGTTGGAAAGCTATGAACGAGCCACAATTTTCATATGTTGAAATAATTTTTAGATTCCTTACGGTTTTTAATTAATTTTAAAAATCGTCCGGCTGACGACGAGTGGCAGCGGCCGTTTTTTGCGAAATTTTGTACAAACCGTTGGTCGAAATGATTCAAACTATGAGTCATTGGAAAGATATCGATGAGGCGCAACATTTTCATGAAGAACACTCCCTCCGATTCGTTACGGTTTAAAAGCAACTTTGATTTTAACGAAATGCGGACACTGTTTTTTCGCGACACCAAAATCGTCGTAGGTACTGCATCAGACAATAAACCGCACTGCTTTAGACTGAAAACCGCACTGCATCATACGATCAGGTGAACTTCATGATTTCTTTTGTCAAACATAAATTTTTCTCAGACGAGTTTTTGTTGTCTTTTTTTCAATTTTTTATGAAGAAGAGTGGACCGTAGAGATGGGGGCAAGTGAACCGCGACATATATCGTAGTGAACTGCATTACTATTTTGTTGTTTCGTTATTTTTTTCTGCAATTCCAACATGTGCCCAAGTGAACAACATCGCTCTCAAAAGTAAACCTCATCCGAGGACCATACGCACTGTAAGTGTTGTATTGATATAGTGAACCATCATAGGACTTTTATAGTGAACCACATGGGAGAACAAAGTGAGCTTCAGAATATATATACCCATTCATTATTTTTTACTCAGGCACACAAATACATACACACAATCGACACTGTCACCAGCCGAACCGCAATTTGAGGACTAGACGAGCTGCACTAGATCACACCACAGCGGCATCGTGCACCTGCAAAGTAGACCATGCCACTGGACAGCATATTCGGAATAAAATAGGCTACTTGTGTGCCCGACGAGATGATTTTTTTTCTATACAAATAAAAGAAAAAAGAACTTCATACGTGAGCCTCGCAAACCGCAAGCAGTGCCTGAACGGACTGCATCTAGTTTGACAAAAAAATACATTTGACTTAAGTGGACCACAATATTCCTCGTAGTGGGCTGTATCAACCTTTTTTCATGAAAATGAACCTCTCTAATATACCAAACCAAATGCACTGGACCGGATTTAAACAAAAAAGTGTTAAAAAATTCACTCGCGAACGAAGCTAACTACTGAAAAAAAGGACCCGCATGGAGAGAACATCTCTAACATACAGAGTGAACCTCTCAATAAAAAACGACGACGTGTGCAGAGTCCAAGGATCTGCACGTGCACAACCATGGGCCGAACTGCACGCCCGTGTGCACGGTTGCAGTCATAGGAAGCCGTCAACCTCATGGGCTGAACTACACAGGGGTGAGGTGCTGAGCTGCAGCAGTAATTATGGTGCACCACAGACGCAATGATGTAGAGCTACAGTACGGCGTGATGAGACACTACATCACTAGGGGGACTGAACTACACGCAGGCATGGGGACGCCCCTGGGATCAATGAATTCAGTGGTTAGCTCCTTCCCGCCGGCCTCAATCTATGTTGAGAGGAGGAAACATGATAAATCTAGTGGCAGCATTAGCGAATCTAACTGAAGCTCCATGGAAGCTAAGCATGTAACCTGATAAACAAAGTCTTCTAGTTTGCACCTTGCATCACACACAGAATACGGTAGCAGCCCAATAAAAAAACATAGGTAATAGAAAAGCAGGTTGTCAATTACCTGTGCTGACACAGTATGCGAGCGTGTGGGGAAGAGCTTGGTGATGCATGCGGTGTTGAACTGTGGCACCCCGGCTTAGAGCAACCGGTCTACCATGCATTGCCAGTCCAGAGACCATGTCTTCTGGCAACACACAATATCTTGGTACAGAAAACAACCGCTTTATTGATGCTAGCGGATCAAAGTTCATATTACAATAGGTGGTGAGGCCAAGCGGCACACACAGTGCGGCTGAACAATATGTACATTATTTAGTGAACATAAAGGAGCCTCGGTCATAACAACTACGCGGCAGCGGAACAACATCGTAGTGGAAACTCGATATCACAAGGACATCAATGTGGACACGATCTAGACTCGGAAAGCACTCCTTTCCAACGAGACTTTCCTGAAATCTGGCATGACATGCCAGGTCAGTACATTGAATGTACTTACAAGCTCACAACAAACATAAACATAATGACAAACAATATCATGATAATTAACCAATTAATAATAATGCAACAATATATCCAACATGCTATGATCATGCTCTTGTGATAAGAGTCCCTCGGACTGGCTTACCAACGGTGATCGCTCTTGGATCACAAATGTACCACCCTCGTGGTCTTGACTACGGATATCTCGTGATCCTTCCGGCGATCACAACCACGACCAATATTTGGTTTTAAACGGTGATCCTTCGGGCGATCACAACCACGACCAACCCTTGGTCTAAAACGACAAGATGACCTTTCCGCCATCATCAACAGTGCAAAGTTCATAACTTAGTGTGCAAGATTTATTAAACATTGATCCATGGTGTGACCTACTTTCGAGCGTGTCCGTAACCATGGACTCGGCTATCGATAGATTAATACACTCTGCAGAGGTAGCGCACTGTACCCACACCACGGAACCCATGGCCTCGCACTCCCATTCGGGTGGACCAACGACATTCCGACGAAACCCCTCCAGTGCCATGACAATCTCTCAGCCACTACGATTTACTCCCCGCCGGGCTAGTCCTGGGTGGCGCCGTGTCTACCAAAGACACAACGACCACCATCATGGCCAAAACATAAAAGATCCCACTCGGGACCCTGTACCATAAACTCAACAACGGGCACACAAGATTATGTCTTCTTACCGGGCAATGGTACCGCACGCCCATAACCTTCCCTCGTTGGAGCCACCGACAAGAGGCATGAGAACGGACCGAATAAAGTCCTTCCCATAAAGGCAAATGTGCTTGCACTGGGAAAAACTCGATTCAGTGGCACCATGACCCGGTCAACAATATATTCAAGTTGAGTTATTATCAGGTTCAACTTAAAGTGAAAATAACCGGTGTCATAGTATGCCATGAAATGCAACACTAACATATGCATCACATAATAACGGAAATGACCGAATCAACTATATCCACACTAAGCATAAACATCAACAACTCATGCCACTTCTCTGGTTAAGTTTAAACCTCACTTTAAACAGAATCTTTTCTAGCCAATTTTACCATTTTTACTCATGCAAGAAAATAACCCCACTAATTATTTATATCCATAACCATATTATTCTTTCATCACCAAAAATAAATCCTAGTTTCCTTACCAACTAAGTAAACTTCAAACTTTTTGTGACTCAAGCATATTAACTAAAACAAGCAATGAACAAAATATAAATAACATAATAATGATTTAAATGCATCGATTAAATCATTTGTTCAAGTAAGAAAATCACAAATATTGTAATGGCACCATGAAAATGTTGTTGTGGCTTACCCTAGTGCAGATGAGGTTCACAAGCCTCCTGGTGATCCTCAAGACAAGCCTCACCCTCTGAAAATAATTTTAAACACAAGAAGAAAATATCAAGAACCCTTCTAAAATTCACCAGAAAATCTAGATAGCATAGAAAAATCTGATCTTTGGTGAGCTGCTAGATTTCTGTACAAAGAACACAATGCAAAAAGAACCAATTCATTTGGACTTATGGTTAAAACGTTTTGGCTGTTTGAAGCTCTCTGGAAAAATATGAATTTGAACTTAAATAAAAACAGACTGGGGGGTGACGTCAAGGCGTAAAGCCGCGGGGTGCCACCACTCGTACCGCTTCGCGCGCGTACTGAGTGGCTGACTAGTGGGCCCCGCTAGTCAGGTGAGGTGGAGGGGGAGAAGGAAACAAAGGACAGCGCGGCGTCATCGGAGCACATGCCGGCGGCGAGGGCTTCTTGACCAAAACAAGAGGGAGGGATCGAGAGAGGAGACGGAGGCCCACCTGCCCATACCCGTAGAGTAGCTAGGGGTGGTCGGACAGCGTCGGAATCGACCTCTCTAGCGGAGGCAGAGAGCGGAGGTCACCATAGACAAAGACGACGGCGAACAGAGGCAACTCCAGGGGCTCCTACTACGCGGAACAGCGCCACCGACGAGCGACGAAGGCCCTGGAAGGGTTGCCCAGGCCTGGGAGGGGATGGAGCTACGGAAACGACCCGAGGGGATCACCGACGAGCTAAAACTCGGGGATGGCGGCCCGCGGCCTGCCCGGCCGGGCTACGGTTTCTACAAGATCGTGGAGTGTGTGGGAGAGGTGGATGGTGCTCGAGGAGGCTGGGGAGGGCTTTATTTATAGCCGAGCATCGAGGGGGGGTCGGGCTCTGCTGGTGGACACCTAGACACGGTTCCCGGCGACAATCGGCGTCAATGAGAGGTGGAGAAGGCAACGCAGGTCACGCGAGGACTGTGGGCGAACGGGGACGAGCACAGGGGCACTGGGGTGATGACGAGCACAGTGCACACCGCACTATTACGTTGGTCGGACCGTGTCCGTGCTTGCTGCGGCGAGCTCTGGCATCGGCGAGTGCCAGGAGGGAGTTAAGAGAGCTTGGACGAAGATTGTGGCGAAGTTTGGCAAGGCTGGGCAGGCGGGGAAGCTAGCACACGCACAATAGAGGCTCGGCGGCACTTAGAGCGCATCGGCTGGATGCCTGCACGCCTGGACGAACGCAGTCACCATGTGAACTCTGACCTCAGGCCGACCTAAGCCCAAACTTCATGCCTGGCTTGTTGTTCATGGTAGTTTTTTGGTTACCACGCTTTGGTTTGGTCTTAGGTGTAGTAGAAAAGATTTCACACGCCTGGTAAGTTTCTCGACAGTAACTATGAGAGCTTACTATGGTCAAACTACTGGGAGTTGGGAGCTGAGCTTTGGAGGTTAGCAATCATCTACTAAGGTGATGATGCACAGGAAAAATCAGCCACAATGGAGCAAGTAAAATGGTAGTTGCTCTAGAAACTACCATTTATGTCCAGAACAGGAAATATTTTGTGTTGCAAAAATATTCCAAAAAGTGATGAAATATTTTTGCTCAGGAAGGTGCCCTAGGGTTCAAAGAATAATTGGGATTTTTCTCATATTTTTATGGGCAAGAAAAATTAGGGTTGCTTTGGTTCACATTGAGCTAGCTAGGGTTTAAGAGAGGGGAATGAATATTTTTCATTGAAGAAAAATATTCCAAATATTATTTTGAGGTGAACCAGAGAAGGAATGATAGTTAGAGAGGGAAATGAGGCACTTGGGTGAAAGCCAAGGGGTACCCAAGTGGTTGAGTCCATATGAAAAGATCCAAAACACCAAATTTCAAATTCAAACCAACTGAAAATCACGCAAAGAAAAGATGGCTAAAACCAGGCTGTCACATGAACCCATTCTCTGACAGCCCAATCGCGGCCCTGAGCCCCGCGCCTCTGGCTCAAACTACGAACGCATCGTAGGTGCAATCCACCATCGTGTAGGACTGCAATTACAGGCACCATACGCTCTAATCAGAACGAGGCGTGTTAAATGTCCATCGCAATCTCATCACACAAAAAATCTAAACACTACTAGGAAAAGGGATATAGATGATATGGACACTAATGGCGCACCAGACATGTGGTGCGCCACTACTATATAGCAGTGGCGCACCATGTGTTGGTGCGCCATTAGTGTGATAGACACTAATGGCGCACCATACCCATGGTGCACCACTAGAAACAATTTTTTTTCCAAAAATACTAATGGCGCACCAGGGCACAGTGCGCCATTACTTGTTTTAACTAGTAATGGCGCACCAGCCACCCAGTGCGCCACTACTATTTTTTTTGCAAAACTACTAATGGTGCACCACCAACTGGTGCGCCATTAGTAACCAGGGTTACTAATGGCGCATTTGTAGGTGGTGCACCATTAGTAACCTGGGACCAGCTAGATATTTTGGACAACCACCTACACACTCACGTTCCCCACTTCATTCTCTCCACCTCCTCCTCCAAGCTTGTCTCGGCTGCCTCCTCCTCCTCACCTCATTTTCACCATAGATTCATCCAAATTAAGTGGTTAAATTACCTTTTTTTGATAGGTAAGTAAGGGGAAAGCTTTCTTTATGTTGTGTATCTACTTTTTTTCTCCCTCCAACAACGTGCACATGCACTTTTTATGGCCTAGGTAGATCTATGTATGTTTGTGGTGTTGCATATGTTTGTGGTGTTGCATAGATGTTTGTGTTTGCAGGTACCGGTATTTGACATGCGATAGTTGCCAATATTTTGCTGGAATGTTGATTAATTTCCGTTTCGGCGAGAATTTTGGCACTATGCATTCTTTTTGGTCCTATTTTTAGGCAAAGTCATGCCGAATTTTTTTTTGGTTCTAAAATATCGTTTTGCTCTACCCCGCAGGCGACCATGGTCCGCACGATGACCGAAGGCATCGTGAATAGGTTTTTGAGCTCCGCGAAGGCCGAGATTCTTCAAAAGAGGAAGATGGAGATAAGATGTCCATGCTGAAGATGCAAGCTGAGGAGCCTTATGGACCCGAATTCCGTACAGGTGCGGGACCACCTGCTCTTGCGTGGTTTCATGGATGGCTATCGTTGGCAAGGTGATGAAGATGATTATTAAGTCTTCCATGGGGGGCAGGCAAGAAATAAGGAAGGGCAGCAAGACAACCGCGGCAAGGGCGGGCGAGAAGACGAAGAATCTCCAGGACATGATCACGAAGTATATGTAGTACACAGTCATCATGTAGAAGATGTCGGACATGATGATGAGGAAGATACCGGAGCAGACGAAGGGCATTATCATGAAGATGAAGATGCTGGAGCAGACGACGATGGACCATCAATGGGCTGGGTGCAGGACCCTCATATTCAAGAGCTGCTTCTCAAGCAGACGGATAATGCAAGAGCTGCCGCCCGAGAGAAAGCCAAGCAGGATCAACTAGAGATAGACGCGGTTACTCCATTGTACGAAGGATGCAGGCCTGAGGATACTCCCCCTGAAAGTAACGCTCATGGCTCTGGAGATGAAGGTACAACACAAAATGACCGACACATGCTTCGACGAGAACATATCATTCTGGCACGAACGTCTTCCCAAGGGGAACTAGTGTCCGACCAGTTTTGAGGAGGCGAAGAAAATCGTGTGTCCTCTGGATTTGCCGCACGTGAAATACCATGTGTGCATGAAACATTGCATCATTTATCGGGACGAGCACGCGGAGTCTACCGTATGTCCAGTGTGCGGCCTCACTCGATACAAGAAGAGGAAGAAAGCTCCTCGAAAAGTGGTGTGGTACTTTCCGATCACTCCTCGTCTGCATCAGTATTTCGCGGACCCTAAGGTAGCAAAGCTCCTGCGTTGGCATGCGGATAGGGAGGAGAATTAGCGAGAAGATGACGCAAATGATCCGAAGATAAATAAAAAAGACAAGATATTGATTCACCCTAAGGATGGGAGCCAGTGGCAAGCGTTGAACTTCGAACACCCAGAATTTGGGAAGGATCCAAGGAACATCGTGCTGGGCGCGAGCACCGATGGAGTCAATCCATTTGGCAGCCAGAGAAGCACACATAGCACCTGGCCTGTGTTTGTGTGGATGTACAACCTTCCCCCCTGGTTGTGCATGAAGAGGAAGTACATTCACATGAGTATGCTAATTGAAGGGCCGAAACAACCAGGAAATGACATCAATCTGTATCTGGTGCTGCTGAAAGAGGAGCTAGTCACGCTATGGAAAACGCCAGCCAATACGTGGGACGCCGCGGAGAAAGAATATTTCCCTATGAGAGCCGCACTGCTCACGACGGTGCAGGACTATCTCGGTTACGGATATGTCTTGGGGCAGGTGGTCCACGGATTTTCTGGATGCATCAGGTGCATGGATGACACAACATATCGCCAGCTAGATAGAGATCCCAGGTCTTTGAAAACCGTGTTCATGGGACATCGAAGGTGGCTTCGTGACGATGACTCATGGAGGAAACACAAGGATCTGTTCGATGGTGAAACTGAAACCCGAAGACGCCCGCGTACGAGGAGCAGCGAGGAAATAGACGAGTTGTTGAAAAATTGGAAAGATTGCCCACTGCTGGGAAAGAAGCAAAAGGCGCCAGAGCCGGGAAAGAAGCGAAAGGCGCCAGAGCCGCTACTGAAGGTATGGAAAACGAGGTCTGTTTTCTGGGACTTGCCGTACTGGAAGATCCACCATGTGCCTCACAGCCTTGATGTCATGCATATCACGAAGAACATGTGCGAGAGTCTGCTTGGTACCCTGCTCAACATGCCAGAGAGGACCAAAGATGGCCCGAAAGCAAGGGCAGACTTGAAACCAATGGGCATCAGGGAGGAGCTTCACGCTAATGATGATGATGATGAGGCGAAGCAGGACACGGAAAGTCATCGCAAAGGCAAAAAGGCCAAGAAGACCGGAAATGACTTCCCTCCCGCGTGCTTCACTCTAAGTCAGGAGGGTCGATCAATTTTTCACCTGCCTCGTAGGAGTAAAACTTCCTTACGGTTACGCTGGGAAGATAAGGAGATACCTAGACTCAGCGAAGTAGAAGTTCAGCGGGTCTCACGACTGTCACGTGCTGATGACGCAGATACTTCCAGTTGCAATCCGTGGGATCATGGACGCACACGTTCGTGAAACGCTATTTGGCCTATGCAACTTTTTCTACGTCATCTCTCGGAAGTCGGTTGGCGTGAGGCAACTCAGAAGGCTACAGGAAGAGATCGTGGTGATACTATGCGAGCTTGAGATGTACTTCCCGCCCGCATTCTTCGACGTTATGGTGCATCTGCTGGTCAATATCGTGGAGGATATCATCCAACTCGGGCCGACGTTCCTGCACAGCATGATGCTGTATGAAAGGATGAATGGTGTCATCAAAGGATACGTTCGCAACATGTCATGTCCAGAGGGAAGCATAGCCAGGGGCTTTCTGACCGAAGAGTGCATCTCCTACTGCACGAATTATCTAGGCATTGAGAACCCCGTTGGTCTGCCTGTCAATAGGCACCTCGGTAGGCTCGCTGGATGGGGTCACCGTGAGGGTCGCCACGAAATGCATGTCGACTTCGAGGGTTGACTCGCTGACTTTGAAAGAGCAAACCTAGTCGTGCTACAACACATAGACATGGTCGATCCTTGGGTGGTAGAGCACAAAACCTTTATTGAGAAGACGTACAATGACCGAGGCCAACAGAGGATGGACGGAGAAATAATCAAAGAGCAGAACTCATGTTTCACGTGTTGGTTCAAGCAGAAGCTTCTGTCGTACCCTTTACATGAGGATTCTTCCACGATAGAACAACTCATATTCGCCTTGTCACAGGGCGCCGAGCACATCCTGATGATGTATGAGGCGTACGATATCAACGGCTACACATTCTACACCGAGGGAAAGGACATGAAGAGCGATGGTTATCAGAACTCCGGGGTAACGATGGAATCCTACACTGGTAACGACAAGGACATATACTATGGAAGGATCGAGGAGATCTGGGAGCTGAGCTACGCTGGAGAGAAGGTCC
>NW_021264606.1:19359-26666 GCF_002162155.2 Triticum dicoccoides
GCCGCCGACCCCTCGCACCCTCCCCTGTCTTCTCGCTCGGTTCCCCTGAACAGAATCGGCCGAGCGCACCACCCACCGCCTCCCTCCCCCCGAGCGCCATTGTTATCCAAAAAAATATTACTAATGGCGCAACAACAAAAAATAACAAATTGGATGATATTTTCAAATAACAAATTTGATGATATTTTTTCATATTCATAAATATTTTCAAATAACAAATTTGATGATATTTTTTAAAAAATTATTACTATTTTTCATAAAAAAATTATTACTGTTTTATATTCATATTCATTTTCTAAAAAATTATTAGATGCAACAAAAAATAATAATAATAAAAGTTACTTATGGATGGCGCACAGCTGGGTGGTGCGCCATTGCTATAAAAAAAGTTACTTATGGCGCACCGCTGGGTGGTGCGCCATTGCTATACAAAACAAAGTTACTTATGGAGCACCGCTGGGTGGTGCGCTATTGCTATATAAAAAAAGTTACTTATGGCGCACCGCTAGGTGGTGCGTCATTGCTATCCCTCCCTCGACTAAAATCCCCAATCCCCGGTCCCATATCACATCTCTCTCAGCCCCCCACTGCGCGCCGCTGCCCCGACCCACTGCGCCGCCGCCCCTACGCGCGCCGCCGCCCCCGCGCCCCCCACCACTGCAGCTCCTCCGCTGACCACAAGTCGACACCCCATCCACCCTCCACCGGACAGCAAGCCGCCGTGGCCCCCAACCATCCCGTCGCTGACCCGCAACCATCCCACCGCCGACGACCGCATGGGGTGTAGGACAAGGAGAAGGACGGGATCCGTCCGTTGCTTCCGATGGCCGCCTCCGCTCTGTGGCATCCACCGCGCCCACCGTTCGTCCCTGAGCTCCGTGGCCTGATCGGATTTGGGGGTCGACCGCTGCCGCTGGTCCGCGACGGCCACCACCGACCTGCAGCAGGTACCACCCCTACTACTTAGCCCTTGCTCTCGTCTCCGCTCCTCTGTTCTTTCCCCTGCTTCTCGGGCGCTCCTCCTCCCTGTTTTTTTGGTGGCCTCGTCTCTGCCCCGTCCTGCGTCCTGCGTGTGTGCGAATGGGTGTGCGGCGGGCTGGGCGAGCCATGCGTCCGATTTGATGTGATTTGGTTCTCAAGAGCTTGGTCAGGTGAGAGGAGGAAGAAAGCCCCGATCTGTAGAAACCCTGAGAATCAGAACAAGACACCAGCAGAGAGATTGGTAATAAAGTCATCTTTGCTGTCGCCTTTGGTTCTTTCTTTGCAGTAGGAGTCCTATATGATCAGATGGTCTTAGCCAGATATTTTGGCTAAAACCTTGTAACTGTTATCACTGCCCAAACCGTTACATGATGTCAAGTGGTTCCCAGTTCAGCAAGACCATGTCAGTGGCTCCAGTCCCAGCAAGAACAACATCCCTTGTAAACCTGCTATATTGAGTTAGTGACGTTCATCGTTGTACTCCATGTAACAGAAACATGATTAGCGAGTGAGCAACGTTAGCAGTGAGCATCGTTGTACTCCATGTAACTATTTGGTCAGTATTTACTTTGAGACATATGCATAGGGTGATGAATGTTTATCTTGGTATTTGACCAGAGGAGGACACATAATAAGCAAAATCGCCAAAGCGCACATAAGCAATCTGCAGTCTAGCACACTCAAATCTGTAACTATTTGCAGCCTAGCAATCTGCAGGGGAGGAACCTAAAAGCTCGATGCAGAAAAATATGCGCGGAGAGAAAAAATTGTGTAACTATTTGCACACTCAATCTGCAGTCTAGCCATCTAACAGCAATTATACACAGAAAAAAACACGCACTGATAGAAAAATTCAGAAATACAGTATCAACGAAGCTAGTACTACATCTACAATGTGGCACGAATTAAACAGCTGCTCCGTGGTTTCTACCATACCCTGCCAGTTTGTAGCAATTTCTACATGTACAATTCAGAAATTACAACGTGGCACGAATTAAACTTGTTCATCAGCTGTGGTAGCAATTTCCATCCAAGCCATGTTTGTCTACCTACAATAGAATAAGTGAATACCCATTCAAGCCCATGTTGCATCATCTTGGAGATGCTGTGACTTTTTTGTCTCGCCCCAAATAAATCCTGTATAATTTACTCTCCTTTCCCTTTCATGTGATCCAGGCAAGGGAATTTTCAAAGCAGGAATCTGAAGAACACGCGAACTTCATCTCCTGAGCTGACCCACTCCACCGGCAGCCACCATCCTCGCGCGCTTCCTCCTCGAGCAGGCCTCCCCGCAAGCGTCACCGAGCACCAAGTTGCAGGTCTGCCCCCTCCACACGCCCCTGAAGCAGCAAACCCTCGGCCATACTCTCCAGCAAGTAGATCTGCATCCTCAACATCGTTTGACAGGTGACATTTTGTTGCAATTTTTGTGTTTTTTTGTATTGCTAGATGAATGGTAACATCGTTTGACAGGTGAATGTAGTTTGGTCCTACTTTCCTAATTAAATAGCACATGTTTTGCTCATGTTCTTTGAGTGGAGAGGTTCTTGCCATAGGTACATGCATAGTCGCATAAGTACATTAAAAAAACAAGTATAAGACCAACCTTAATCTTCTTTCTCCTACCTTAATCCATAGTTGTTGAAAATGAGCATTGCTAGATGAGTTCTTCTGCTATCTTGTGATAATTGTAGTAGATTATAGCTTGCTTCAGTCTGTCATCATAAGTTGGTTAATTACAGCAAGGAAATTACACCAAGAAAACAAGTATACAACAATGAAGTTGGCATTGATAGACATGTTGCTGATTGTCCTAAGTACATTAAGAAAAACAAGTATAAGACCAACATCTAGAGATGCTAGCATGGATATACATGTTGCTGATTGTCATAAGTACATGTTGCCAATTGTCATATTCAGAGAAGTACTCTATATTTTAAACATCAACCATAACCAATAGCTAGAAGTTTATTTGCTTCCACTGTAAATTCATATTCAGAAAAGTGCTCTGTATTTGAGTGGAAGAACAAATTTTAAACTGAATTTTGAGGTGTAACCAAACTAAGCTGATGATAACTCTTGTTGCCTAGAAAGAGAGGTAGTTTACATATTGCATTGCCTTCTGTTTTACTACATTTATCAGGGGTACCTAACCATTCTTGCAGAGTTCCTCAGGTCAGCAAAAACTCATAAATACTTCTTAGAATTTTCCAGCAAAGTCTTGGTCTGGCATTGCTGGTGTTTGTTTATGTTCAGAGTTTAAGCATGTGTAGTGTAGTGTAGTGTGCTGTAGTGAGCTTGTTCTAGTGTAGTGAGGTCTGAACCATTGCACGATGTAGTGTAGTGTAGTGAGCTCTAAACAATGTTCAGTGTTGAGTACTTCAAGTTTACTGAATCGATTCATTTTTGTGGACTTAGTGAACATGATAAGACAAGCCAGATGCTCTATTTTTAATTTACAGTAATCCATGATCAGCAACAGTTTCTTTCACTAATTTTCGGTTAACAGCAATCCATGATTTTTTTTCACAATGATCAGCATCAGTTTTTGTATTAAAACGAATGTACTCCATGAATTTTAAGTTAACAACTGATTTTGATTTCTGTATGTTATGGGGGGGACAACAGATATTGCTATATGTTCATTCTTGAGGGTACAGACTTGCTAAACTATTGATGTTTTTTGTTGGGTGGCCTATTAGATCTGGAATGGAAGCTCACATAAGTTGTGCTGATTTTTGTCCATATGTAAGCAGAGGACCATATGGTCTGTGGCCTTTTCATCCATATGAAAGTAGAGGCACATTGTGGTGCTAGTTTGCTGGGTTTTGTCTCCGACTATCGTGTCGTGATGATTTTGCACGTACCCCGAGAGGCCCTTGAGTTTTCCCGAATGTCGATTAACTTCCGTTCTGGCAAATTCGGGTACTCCATATGTCCTATTTTCAGCAAAGGTCATGCTGAAATTTTCCGTGAATTTTAGCATGACTTTGCTGAAAGTAGGACATATGGGGTACTTGCGACTAATGCATGGGCCGGATTATCTTAGTACTTAATTAAGTAGGATCAACTGCCCCTTTATTCTTGTTGCATTAGACCATAGGTGGCAATAGAGCCAAGTGATTAGGCCCAACTTAGAATTCTCCTTCCCTTTTCTTGATAGGGTATTATTAGAAGATACCCATATATATATCAGTCAACCTAGGGTGCCTCGGGATCGATAAACCCTAAATGATGAAAACTTAACTTAGCATTTAGGGTGCTTCAGCGTCGACAAACTCTAAATTATAAAACCTTGGCTTTTAGTGTGCCTCGGTGTCGACAAAAACCTAAATGATGAAAGCTTAGGCTTTTAGGGTGCCTCGGCGTCGACAAACCCTAAATGATAAAAGCTTAGCTTTTAGGATGCCTCGGTGTCGACAAACCCTAAATGATGAGACCATGATCTTGTTCCTTGATAATAACCAACTTGTTGACCAAACTTTTTTCCTATTTAGAGCGAAACATGGCCCACAACAATGACGCGGGCAGTTCGGGCAAGCAATTCTGGGAGCTGTGCCAGGAGATGGAAGAAGAACCTCACCGCTATGAGGACACCGCGAAAGACACCGATCCTGACTACACAACCCCTAGTGGCGTCGGGGATGACACCATTGTTCGTGCCGCCGAGGATGCCACCACTGATGATGGCAGTGCACGCACAGATGGCAGCCAATTGAAGAGGCAACGGAAGGACTGGCGCCCGAACGTGCTCGGCGCCGTCAAGGAGGAATTTAATGAAGTGAACTCCGACGGGCATCCAACAGCACCCAAAGAATTAGTCAAGGGGTACTCGGTTCAGCTCGGGTGCATTCTCCGGAGCACCGTCTCGATCAACACCAAGAACCTGAGGCATAAGGACCGAGGGAATTTGCGCAGCCTCCTCTTCACGAAGCTGCACGAACGATACAAGTTCCCCGCTGACTTTGCAAACACACGCCTCTCAGGGAATAAAGTGAACAGTGCCGCCCTCACGAGGATGAGCATGTCCCTGTCTACCTGGAGAAGCGCGGTGAAGAAAATGATTGACAAGGGTGATAGTTATGAGAGATCAAGGCGAAAAATCCTTCGATCAGCGAAGATGACTACAAGGAGTTCAAGATCAAGTGCGAGAGCAGCGCAATCGTGGAATCAAGTCAGTGGGGGAAAGAAATGCGGGAGTTGAACTTAGGGGTCCACCAACCCGGTCCCGGCGGTTACAGAGTGGCAGAGCCTATATGGGACAAGGAGGACGCGGAGCGTGCCGAGCAAGGCCTACCGCCCCGCTTCAAGAAATACCGTGACAAGCAGACCAGGAACTTTGTCTGGGCCCGGTACAAGGAGGACCCGGTAACAAAGGAGCTTACCACGGATCCGAAGACCAAGGCGCTTGAGCGTGTTCTGGTAAGGAATACACCCCCGCGTAATGAGCTCCATATGGTTGCATTCTAATTAATGAAGCCAAATTTCTAAATGGTTCACATTCCTTCCGCAAGAGACTGAAAGTAATAGCGCGGGGTCATCTCAGAGCTCCCCTTGGGACAACACTCTAAATAGGGCGTTGAACGTAATCAGAAACAAGGATAAGCTCAGTAAGCCGTCGTCAGCTGGTCGTGTGGCCGGCAAAGGCTTGTCCACAAAATGGTCATCATACTATACCGCTGGTCGGCGAAAGGAGAGAAAGACCAGCTCGGAAAGCCAGTCGCGCGAGGTTCAAGAACTCAAGGCACAAGTGGCACAGATTCTAGAGATTATCCAAGAGCAAGTGCAACAACAACTGGGAACGACGCTCACCGCCATTGTGCGTACCTTGATTCAGGGACTGACGACATGGATTGCGGGTGGCCAACAGGGGCCGCCCCCGGTTCCCAGCTTCACGGCCAGCAACTCACACAACGCTTAGGCGGCGCCATTGGTGTCTCCGGCAGAGGCGGTATTCGTGTCTCCGGCACCGGCACGGGTATTGGAGCTTAATGCACCCGGGTGTACGCCGGTCGGCACCTCGGCAGCAAGCGACCCCTCCGTCAGTTGCACGCACGGCGTTGGCGGTGCCTCGACATTAGCCGAGCTCGACGCCATCACCGTAACTAAGCCTCTCGGCCGATGACTTCATCTCCTTGCCTTTGAATGGGCATCCCTGACGCCCTACATGTTTTCCCAGGGCGGCGCCGACGTTCCATGCACTCTCCTGCACTTCGTGGGCAGTGAGTTGATCGATGTCGCCAAGGGCAAAATCGTTCAACCTGGCAACCCCGTGTTCCACGGTAATCCGATGCCACCCACCGTTTATAGGGTTGAACTGGTTCGGGTGCTGCCAGGCTGCGATGAGTTGTTACCTCCGCTTCGACCCGCTGGGGCCAACAAATATTATGTGATGACCCTCAGCGCCTGCGTAAGCTGGCCCCTACTTTGGCCGAAGAGCCAGATTAGTTTGGGGGCACAAGGATGTAAAAACCCGAGGTGACGTGAAGCATGGAAATACATCAAAGAAATGAGAATAGGAGCGCTTACATCCCAATAGGGGAACTGGTAGAAGAACCTCCCCTCGTTAGCTCCAACGAGTTGCACGAGCCTCTGGGCGTGTGTGCCACAGGCGCAGTATAGCCGTGGCATGGCGGATGGCTTGCGAGGAGGCCTAATGGCTGAAGGAGGCATGGCTTGCATGCACTTGGGAGCTCTGATGAAACTGGGAGGTGTAGGAGATTTCAGTGCGCAGGAGAAACATATTTATATAGTGCTGCGGCAAGATTAGTGGGGAGGTGGGGGCGGGAAAGGCGCATGTATTGCGGCCACGATTTCTTCCCTAATCTATTGCCGGCACGATTGAATGGAGGGAATAAGTACTGCGTAAAATGAAGGGAATTACTATTATTGTTTCAGTGTGTTACCATATAAGGATAGTTCGTAAGAATCTACGGTCGATTTACCATATATGGTGCATGGTGTTACTATAAAAAAATTGATCACATCGGTGACAGGAAAACAAAAAGAAAAATGTATGTGTAATGAAAATGTAGCCTTGACATATCGTAGGCTGCATTGTATGATTTGGTCAAAGATTTGCAGGAAAATTTACATATTTAAAAATATGAAAAATATTTAAACATAGAGTGACACGTTCAAAGAGCTGGTAGGAAATTGGCATGCCTTCTGGTACAAGGTTGTGCCTACTTGCAGTGAATGGAAATAAGTTCTGGTGATTTAACCTGTAATTGTAAATAATACTCCCTCTGTCCCAAACTAAGTGTCTGAAACTCTAGTACAAAGTTGAGGCACTTATTTCGAGACGGAGGGAGTATTAGGTAGTA
>NW_021264607.1:0-2821 GCF_002162155.2 Triticum dicoccoides
TAGTTCAAAAATAACTGAACAATATTCATTTTCCTATTCTGTTCAGAGCAGCACTTTGTGATGGAAGTGTTATTTATATATTCTTGATTTCCCTAAAAATTTGTGAAGACGGTCTTCTTAGTAACTGATCATCCTCAGCCAAAACTCATGCCCATTAGCAATGTGCATTTCCCGTACCGCAAATCAAACACTTGGCTGCTTATTCATGTTTGAGCATCGATTGGTCTCCTCGTGAGAATCTTATGTTATAATTTTCTTCCTAGCATCTACCTGGGGAGTGAACAACCCACTAGACATGCCTAGGCCTCCCAGAACGCATGGCAACACCACGGTCACACGGTGACCACGCGGCGGGCATGCGAGCTTATGCACTCTAGAGTTGGGGCCCTCGGCCACCTCCAAACCTCGATGTCTCGCCATCAAACCATGTATTTCTGATTAAATAGATACTTATTTACCCAGAAATGATTTTTGGAAAAAATAAATAGCAAACTATGAGGCACCTGCAGTTCAAATTTGACCCGCTTCCAACTGAATCAGCGGGAATTTGTCTTTTTCACCAGAGGTGGATCAAAACTTCTGACACCCAACCATTTTGTCAATTTTGCATTATATATGGCCTAGTATTTTATAAAATTGATTAGGTCCAATTTTGCAACAATTATTTGGTAGTTCCTTCATAAAAAAACCTCCTTTTGGGCACTCGGAAAATGAAAAATGAATTTTCCGTGCAAAGAAAATGAAAACTTCCTTAGGCAACATTGTTTGGAATTCCAAGATGCACCCTCGTGCACAATATGAGATCATTTGAAAAAACTATGCCATGAATGTGGCCATAAGATTGATCATTTGGCTTGAAAGCCATGAACCTTCACGCATGATAGCTCATTTCTGAGAACACTTTTTAAAAATAATTACCGTATTACAAGTTTATTATTTTTCCTGGAAACTTGGTCACATATAATGACACAATGCGAAGGTTTTCCAATTTTTGATTTTCTTTGAATTTTTTATGCCTGTTTCAAAATGCGGTCAAAACGGCGGGCTTGACCGTTCCTAGCTAGTGGTTGAATCTTGGAATTTTTTGGGTGTTTCTATGATTAAATAGATACTTATGTACCTATAAATGATTTTTGGAAAAAATAAAGAGCAAACTATGAGGCAGCTACAGTTCAAATTTGACCCGTTTCCAACTGAATCGACAACAATTTGTCTTTTTCACCAGAGGTAGATCAAAACTTTTTTCACCCAACCATTTTGTCAATTGTGCATTATATATGGCCTAGTATTTTATAAAAATGATTTGGTCCAATTGTGCAACAATTATTTGGTAGTTCCTTCACAAAAAAACCTCCTTTTGGGCACTCGGAAATTGAAAAATGAATTTTCCGTGCAAAGAAAATGAAAACTTCCTTAGGCAACATTGTTTGGAATTCTAATATGCACCCTTGTGCACAATATGAGATCATTTGAACAAACTATGCCATGAATGTGGCCATAAGATTGATCATTTGGCTTGAAATCCATGAATCTTCACGCATGATAGCTCATTTCTGAGAACACTTTTTTAAATAGTTACCGTATTACAAGTTTATTATTTTTCCTGGAAACTTGGTCACATATAATGACACAATGCGAAGGTTTTCCAATTTTTTGTTTTTTTTTTGAATTTTTTATGCCCGTTCAAAATGCGGTCAAAACGGCGGGCTTGACCGTTCCCAGCTAGTGGTTGAATCTTGGAAATTTTTTGGTGTTTCTCTGATTAAATAGGTGCTTATGTACCTAGAAATGATTTTTGGAAAAAATAAAGAGCAAACTATGAGGCAGCTGCAGTTCAAATTTGACCCGCTTCCAACTAAATCGACGGGAATTTGTCTTTTTCACCAAAGGTGGATCAAAACTTTTGACACCCAACCATTTTGTCAATTGTGCATTAAATATGGCCTAGTATTTTATAAAAATGATTTGGTACAATTTTGCAACAAATATATGGTAGGTCCTTCACGAAAAACCTCATTTCGGGCACTCGGAAAATGGAAAATGAATTTTCCGTGCAAAGAAAATGAAAACTCCCTTTGGCAACATTGCTTGGAATTCCAAGATTCACCCTTGTGCACAATATGAGATCATTTGAACAAACTATGCCATGAATATGGCCATGAGATTGAGCATTTGGGTTGAAATCCATGAATCTTCACACATGATAGCTCATTTCTGAGAACACTTTTCTAAAATAATTTCCATATTACAAGTTTATTATTTTTCGTGGAAACTTGGTCACATATAATGACACAATGCGAAGGTTTTCCAATTTTTTGATTTTTTTTTAATTTTTTATGCCCGTTTCAAAATGCGGTCAAAACGGCGGGCTTGACCGTTCCTAGCTAGTGGTTGAATCTTGAAAAAAATTTGGTGTTTCTCTGATTAAATAGGTACTTATGTACCTAGAAATTATTTTTGGAAAAAATAAATAGCAAACTATGAAGCAGCTGTAGTTCAAATTTGACCAGCTTCCAACTGAATCGGCGGAAATTTGTCTTTTTCACGAGAGGTGGATTAAAAGTTTTGACAGCCAACCATTTGGTTATTTGTACATTAAATATGGTCTAGTATTTTAGAAAAATGATTTGATACAATTTTGCAACAAATATTTGGTATGTTCTTCACAAAAAAACTCATTTTGAGCACTCGAAAAATGAAAAATGAATTTTCGTGCAAAGAAAATGAAAAGTTCCTTATTACTATTTTGTTATTTTTTTCTTCTAAAAACTAGGTCACATTTGATGACATGATGAGAAGGTTTTTCATTTGTTTCATTTTT
>NW_021264608.1:0-1296 GCF_002162155.2 Triticum dicoccoides
CTCTCTGTTTAGATTAGTACTAATTTTGTGGGCCCCATAGGTCAGTTTGACCTGGCCCCGTCACACTTTGACCGACCCCACACGTCGGAGTTGACCAGGCTGATGTGTCCGTTGACTGGGCCCACCTGCCAGCGACCTAAACGAGCCCTAAGTCACTGACTAATGGGACCCTCTGGTCAGGTTTGACCCGGGGCAGCCCTGTTGACTTGCTGACGCAAGCATGACGCAGTGCTGATGTCATAACTCATTTTCTGGATTTAATTTAATTCTGAAATTCCAGAAAATTGTATAAACTTCTAAAAATCATAGAAAATTAACCGTAACTCCAAATTAAATAATTTATATATGAAAAATTATCAGAAAAATTCAAGGAATCCATCTGTACCATTTTCATGCATGTTAGAACAACTTATCACTACTGTTTAGGACAAATGAATTAAATGGCATTTGAATAATCACATATGGAGTTTGAATTTGAATCTTGTATTCAAACCAACTTCATTTAATCTGGTTTTAGATGCATTAGCCCAAAACACATTCATTTTGCCATGTCATAGCATGCATCATATTGTGCATTGCATTGATCGTGCTTTTTCTGTATTGCCGGTATTTGTCCCCTCTTGATAGACGTGTACCGATGATGTGATCGTTGACACTGATGAAGACTCAATGTTATCTTCAGAAGTGCCAGGCAAGCAAAACCCCCTTGTTCATTCCGATACAATCCTACTCTCTCGCTCCTGCTCTCTTTTACTGCATTAGGACAACAACGACATATTTGATACTTGCTGCGGTAGCTGAACCCTTTATCCTTTGCATGACCTGTCATTGCCACAGTAAATAGATGAAACCCACTAGCATGAGTAGGAGTTGTTTGAGCCCTGTTGTGCCTACTCATTCATGCTTGTTTGTCATGCCTGCTACTGCTTAGAGTTGAGTCAGGTCTGATTCATCGGGGATGAATCAGAGGCGTGTGAACATGTCCTGCTGTGTGTGAGCTAAGTGTGTGAACACGATTTGGTAAAGGTAGCGGTGAGAGGCCATGTAGGAGTACATGGTGGGTTGTCTCATTGCAGCCGTCCTCAGGAACTGAGTTCTGTGTTTGTGATCCATGACCAGCTACTACCACACATTGGAATGCTTAAGTGCCCCTCTCGACTTATTAATCAACTTGATCTCTGTCCAGGAGTTGCAACTAGTTTCTGGTGTTTGTAGGTAGTGTTAGTAGTCTACCAAGTGGCACCCGGTACAGGTGGGCTTGGGACAGACTAGGCACAGTGGCCCGGTGTACCAAGT
>NW_021264609.1:0-907 GCF_002162155.2 Triticum dicoccoides
ATAATATGGTGGAACCCAACGAGTACGCATAGCAGTTTTCAAAGCAGCCCAAGTAGTTGGAATAGGATATAATCTACAATGTTCAGACCACCATACACATGCAAAACTAGTGAAAGCACAAACAGCAGCGGCAACCCGTCTCTCCTCGGGATATTGTAAACATGTAAATCGTTGTTCAGTTTCTAACTCCCAAGTAAGATATATATCAGGAACATATCTACCCTCGAAAGGTGGAATATTCAATTTCAGTTTAGGAAGATGGTCATGATCTCGTACCTGAGGGAAAGCCCTACCATTGTGATTATTTGCATGTGGACGACCTGGTGGTTGTGGTGCAGGTGGTTGCACGTAGTTCTGATTTTGAGCAACCTCATCCTCGTAATCTCCCACATAATCATCCTCCTCCGCATCAGCAGCAGGAGCCACAGCAGTATCAACAGCAGCACCAACAGTTTGTGTCACATCCCTAGCTTTACCCTGGCCTTGGACTAGCTTGGTTGCTGCATCATGTTTAATTTCAAATGAAATTTGAATTGGGGAATTTTCAGAAGCCTCAAAACCCTAATTAAAAGAAGGGCAAGCACCCTTTAAATTGCATTCTGTGAATCCAAAATGCCCTAAAAATAGTTTTGTGAATTTTGGCAAGAGTTATATATCAAACCAAAATTCTGGAATATTTTTAAGGAATTATTTGGTCTCTGAATTTAAATCAATAATCTATTTTGAATTTGGGGATATATTCATAATATATAATGAATATATTTTCAAATGCTTTGAAATGTTTTATGTACTTTTGGAATAGTCCAGAGAGGTAACATAAAATATTTCAGAATGTTTTGGCACTGTAGGAAATTATTTTGAATTTGAAAACAGTGGCAAAATAAAATAAAAAAAATAGAAACAGAAC
>NW_021264610.1:0-1058 GCF_002162155.2 Triticum dicoccoides
CCCCGATCGATCTCCAGCTCCCGCCCGCTTCGATCTGGTCCCGCAGGTCCCGCTGGCCTCAATCCCTTCCTGTCTTCGATCGATTCCTCCCGATCGAGCTCCAGCCGGCCCTGCAGCGCTCTCGTCCCGCAGCCAACTCCAATCGGACTCCCGAAGGCCTACTCCAGCCGGATCGGTTCCTCCTGATCGAGCTCCTCCAGCCGGATCGGTTCCTGCAGCGCTGCTCCAGCCGGTCCTGCAGCCGCCCGTCCCGCTCCCGTCCAGCCGGCGCTCAGGGAGCTCGGCTGCTGGCCTGTCCCGCTCGGGCGCCACCCAGCCGCCCTTCCCGCAGGCGCCCAGGGCGTCAGATCGGCCCAGGGGGCTCGTCCTGCAGGCGCCCTTGATCTCCTCTCCCGCCGGCTCTCGCTGCTCCCGTAGCAGCGCCTGATTCCGATCCGGTCGTTCTCATCGGATTTTTTTTTAAAAAAAAAAAAATGTCTGCTGCATCGGGTTATGTTGCTGTTCCTCGCTGTCCGGTGATCTTTGATGGTACTAACTACACCGAGTTCACTGGCTTCATGCGCATTCACATGCGTGGCATCCGTCTTTGGGGTGTTCTTTCTGGCGAGGTCTGTTGTCCGCCACGTCCAGTTCCTCCGGTGGCCCCTACCCCGCCAACTCCATCGGTTCTTCCTACGGATGCTAATCAGGCTGCCAAGGATGCGGCTAAGGTTGCTGATGAGGTTGCTGATCGTGCTTATGATGAGAGGGTTTTGGCTTATGAGGAGGCTCTTCAGTTGTATCATGGTGCTCTGTCTGCTTACACCCAGTGGCTTGATGATGATGCCCGTGCTGCAGCTGTTCTCACTGCTAGTGTTCTGCCTCAGTTTGCTTCTGAATTTCTGGGTCTTTCTACTGTCTTTGAGATGTGGACCCGTCTTCGTGAGCGCTATCAGCCCTCTGGTGATGCCTTATACCTCTCTGTGATCCGCCAGGAGCATGCTCTTCAGCAGGGTGACTCTACTGTTGATGACTTCTATGCACAGAGTTCTGCTATCTGGCGTCAGCTTGATTCTCTC
>NW_021264611.1:0-1118 GCF_002162155.2 Triticum dicoccoides
ACAAGGTAATCCACATCGTCCAAGTCCGAGTATGCCATTCTACCGACCCTCTCCAAACGATCGTTGTGAATTGCCTTAGGCTGGTATGAAGAGTTTCAATGATCTCTGAATCAAAAGTAATTCTTTTTGCCACTCAAGATAATAATCTACGAATCACCCTCCTCCAGGATGTTTCGTCGTGGTATCATGGCAATTCAACTCCTCGCTATGTTGACAACCGATCACCACCTTCTTAAGTGTGGAATTGTTGTCCACCTAGTGAACCTTCGTCATCCGTTTCTTCCACCCCTCTCGATGTGTATCTCGTGTCTCAACCCGAGAAATGGTCCTATGTCTCATTCCGTGAGTTGTTCGATCTTCGAGAAGATCGACCCTTCTAGAGTTTTCCTTTCCTCTTCTTGTCATGATTAGCTGGAGTTCTCAGAGCAAGACGACAAGACAAAGATGGTGTTCGAATCAACGTTCCTATGAAGTGCAACCTGGATCGTGAAGATTGTGCTAGTTTGCGTTACCCTTCACCTTACCCTACGCTTGAATCTCGAGACGAGATTCTTGTTTAGTGGGGGTGAGTTGTCACATCCCTAGCTTCTGGTAATGCTCTAGGCTAGCTTCATGTGTGCATCATGTTTAAATTCTGAAATTTGAACTGAGGAATTTTGGAAGCCTCAAAAACTTAAATAAAAGAGGGGCAAAAACCCTAGAAATCTCATTCATTGCTCCAAAATGCTCTTCTTAAATGTTTGATAATTTTTGGTAAGGGTTTTGGTCCCAACCAAAATATTGAACATTTTTAAGGATTTATTTTTGGGACTTTGGATTTAATTCATTAGCTATTTGAATTTGAATTATATTCATATAATTAGAATATAATTTCAAATACCCCTGAAATATTTTATAAGCTTTTGGAAAAGTCCATCTAGCAATATAAAATATTCAGAGGAGTTTTTGGCATTGTTTGAATTATTTTAAATTCAAAACAGTGGCAAAATAAATTAAATAAAACAAAACAGAAGAAAAAAATAAAACAGAGCAGAAAACCTACCTGGGCCACTTACCCGCAGCCTACCTGGCGCCACCAACCGGCCCAGCCGGCCCAGCCCGCCACCGTTACTCCCCCC
>NW_021264612.1:0-1538 GCF_002162155.2 Triticum dicoccoides
TATTTACGTTTTTCCCAGTTGGCCTGATTAAGGAGCAATCGCCCCAGTTGGTCTGCGGAGCAGCAGCCCAGTTACAGTGGGCCACGCTGGTTGCACGGTGACGTGGTGAAAAAACACGTTGCACGCGAGTGGTTAAATGATCAAGAGATCTGGAGCGCTCAGTAGAACGATCTGACGGTGGACAGGCTCAAATCGCTGAGAGAGGCCGTAGGTGGCTCCGTTTTACTGTTTCTCAATTCCCGGCTTCCTGCCACAACCACTTTACAAGAAATAGAGGTCAATTAATCAAACTGATAATCAAGCATGCTATAAATGGTATTGATGAAACTAGCGCTTGAATCACTAGGAGATGCGCGGACCATGCTAGTAGTACTTACTTTCGGATGTCTAAATTGCAGCTTCTTCGGCAGTCTCGGAGCTTTTTTGGTAAATTTTGTCCAAACCCTGCCAGACAAAGAAAACAATTACTTGTTATGAGGAAATGAACAAAGTTGCTGATATGGTGCGATAATGATTGATTTAACTTACTTCTCGAGCATTTCAGTCATGTTCACATACTCCTTAGGATCTTTTCGTCTCGAGTCTAAGACGGTTACTAGTCCCCACTCAAGCTTAATCTCTAGGAGAATATAGTGGAAGCTGCGCACGCATGCATAACTCATCAATTACATTACTATAACCCGGACTAATAAGGGAAACCAAATATGCACAAGACAGTAACACTGACTTGAAGTTGTAAGGAAAGAGTATTATATCTTTGTTTTCATTTGTTACCAATGATTGTAGCAAGTTGGCCTCGGTATCTTTGGCATGAAATTTAACCTCATTTGCATCTCTGAGAGTTGTGTTAATGAACCCAATATCACCGATTTGTCTTTTCTTCAATTTGGCGATTTTCAATCTGCATAATATAGTGAGGATAATTAAAAATACATGCAATGAAAGAGCTGACCTATATAGAGAGACTTAATGACAGAAATAGTACTACTTACAAATAGCAAGTGACCGTTAATTTATCGAGGGCCATTTGATTGAAAAACTGGAAGGACTCCTCAAATGGAACATGCAACAGATCAATTCCAACGAGGTCATGCTCCTCTTTAACGAACATCGTCAAAGTATTCGTCCCCCCAGACTCTCTGCAGGTTTTCATGTACCAATCATGGGATCTTCGCATCATCGTTGTTAGAGATTTTTCATCTTTGACGAGAGGCTTCCCGTACTCGTATCTGTGTTCGTCCACCTCCAAGAAATCATAATGTACATTGCCGGTCAGGTAATCTCCAAGATTGCTATAACCGAGCACCATCCTCGGATCATTAGCGACGATGTCACTAGACACCTTGAGCGGGGGGCACGATTGGTCCGCTTGTTCGCCGAGCTGGATATATTAGTCGCAAACGTAGAACTAGCTAGCTAAGCACAATAAGGAATCATATTAGTGGTCTGGCCTCGACGCTTCTCTAGGGTTTGGGATGGCCTCGGCAACGCTTCAAGGGTTTGGGGTGGCCTCAACAACGCTTCAAGGGTTCGGGGTG
>NW_021264613.1:0-686 GCF_002162155.2 Triticum dicoccoides
GACACATAAACGCACCACATGGTTCGTTAACCATGGAAACCACTTCGGGACCCCAAAACAGTGAGTAATAGTCCATGAAACGGCCCAAAATCGGCCAAAACTGCCAGTGTTGATGACCGACACGTAAGCGCACCTTGGGGTTCAACAACTATAGAAATCGCTCCGGGACCCCAAAACAGTGAGTAATCCAAGAAATGGGCCAGAACTGGCCAAAACTGCCAGTGTTGATGACCGACACGTAAACGCACCATAGGGTTCGTTAACCATGGAAACCACTCCGGGACCCCGAAATGGTGAGTGGTAGTCCATGAAATGGGCCAGAATCGGCCAAAACTGCCAGTCTTGATGACCGACACGTAAGCGCACCTTGGGCTTCAACAACTATGGAAATCTCTTCGGGACCCCAAAACAGTGAGTAATAATCCAAGATACGAGTCAGAATCGGCCAAAACTGCGAGTGTTGATGACCGACACATAAACGCACCACAGGGTTCGTTAACCATGGAAACCACTCCAGGACCCCAAAACAATGAGTAATAGTCCATGAAATGGGCCACAATTGGCCAAAACTGCCAGTGTGGATGACCGACACGTAAGCGGACCTTGGGGTTCAACAATTATGGAAATTGCTTCGTTACCCGAAAACGGTGAGTAATAATCAAAGAAACGGGCCAGAATCGGCCTAA
>NW_021264614.1:0-816 GCF_002162155.2 Triticum dicoccoides
CAGCGAACTCCTGCAAAATGTTAGTGACAGCAGGAGGCAAAGAGGAAGGCACGTCCTCGAATGAAAATAATGCCTCTTTGCACACAAAAGCATAGCAAACAGATTTGCTGAAATCTAGCTCATCAATATCAGATTTGGTGGCAAATAAACATGCACTTTTCAATTTAATTTCAGAAGCAACACTAGATGGTTTATTATTAGGCTTCATTTGTTGCTCAAATTCTTTTGCCACAATCTGATTTTCACTCTTATCCGTCTCCTGTTTTGCTTTATTAGCTCTATTAATATCATCTTTCAAAATGGAATTAGGAGTCATAGGAAGCAAAGTAATATTTTTATCCTTATGAACAAGAGTATAGTGATTGTTTCTACCATGGTGTACAGAATTTTTATCAAATTGCCAAGGTCTACCAAGTAATAAGGAACATGCTTGCATAGGTACCACATCACAATCAACATAATCAGCATATGTAGAGATACTAAAATGCACACGAATAGTACGTGTTACCTTAACCTTGCCGCTGTTGTTGAACCATTGGATGTAGTAAGGATGTGGATGTGGTCTTGTGGTGAGAGAAAGCTTCTCCACCATCTCCATGCTAGCCAAGTTGTTGCAGCTCCCTCCGTCTATGATGACGCGCACAGAACGTTCCTTCACAACTCCCTTGGTATGGAACAAATTGTGCCTCTGATTTTGCTCAGCTTGTGTGATCTGCACACTCAAAACACGTTGAGCAACTAAACATTCATACCTGTCAGCGTCTTCAGGAGCCATGTATTGCGTCTCATTATCAGAATCATCTCCACCATGTTCTT
>NW_021264615.1:0-1053 GCF_002162155.2 Triticum dicoccoides
CACCATAGTGTGATGGTGTGTCCGAACATCATAGTTGCACCCTATTGGATATGGTGCGTACCATGATGTCTCTTATCGAATTACCACTATCGTTCATGGGTTAGGCATTAGAGACAACCACATTCACTTTAAATAGGGCACCGCGTAATTCCGTTGAGATGACACCGTATGAATTATGGTTTAAAGAAACCTAAGTTGTCGTTTCTTAAAAGTTTGGGGCTGCGACGCTTATATGGAAAAGTTTCAGGTTGATAAGCTCGAACCCAAAGCGGATAAAATGCATCTTCATAGGAAACCCAAAACAGTTGGGTATACCTCCTAATTCAGATCCGAAAGCAATATGGATTGTTTCTTGAATCGGGTCCTTTCTCGAGGAAAGGTTTCTCTCGAAAGAGTTGAGTGGGAGGATGGTGGAGACTTGATGAGGTTATTGAACCATCACTTCAACCAGTGTGTAGCAGGGCACAGGAAGTTGTTCCCGTGGCACCTACATCAATTGAAGTGGAAGCTTATGATATTGATCATGAAGTTTCGGATCAAATCACTACCAAACCTCGTAGGACGACAAGGACACGTACTACTTCGGAGTGGTAAGGTGATCCTGTCTTGAAGGTCATGTTGCTAGACAACAATGAACCTACGAGCTATGGAGAAGCAATGGTGGGCCCGGATTCCGATAAATGGCTCGAGGCCATAAAATCCGAGAACGGATCCATGGACTTTGGCGGACTTGCCCGATGATCGGCAAGCCATTAAGATAAATGGATCTTTAAGAAGAAGACGGACGTGGATGGTAATGTCACCGTCTATGAGGCTCGACTTGTGGCGAAGAGTTTTTCACAAGTTCAAGGAGTTGACTACGATGAGATTTTCTCATCCGTAGCGATGCTTAAGTCCGTCGGAATCATGTTAGCATTAGCTGCATTTATGAAATCTGGCAGATGGATGTCAAGACAAGTTTCCTTACTAGTTTTCGTAAGGAAAGGTTGTATGCAATACAATCAGAAAAGTTTTGTCGATCCTAAGGATGCTAAAAGGTATGCTAGCTCCAGC
>NW_021264616.1:0-1852 GCF_002162155.2 Triticum dicoccoides
TGTCAAGTAACTCCGAATATTGAGTAAAGCGATTGCCAGGGGAGCGTACGTATACACGGTGTAGAAATATGTGGAGCTGGGTTGGCTATATATGGTAGCAAAAGATTAGCAATAATCAATTCAAAGATGCAATGTTGAATAAACGCTCAACGACGGTACTGTGCTGGTCCTAGGCTAGACCGAACTAGAGACGCGAGCCTAGAACACTAATGAGGTCACGTCGTAGCACAACCAGCATCAATGAAGGATACAAAGTAGCTCTGGACAGCAAGATATAAGTGAAGATCACAACGGCAGTAAAGATAATGATGTGAAACAATAGCCAAGCTGTTTACTGAACAGTGCACAAAACAGATTCCAATCCGAATTCAGGTACGAGATTGATTCTAGATAGATCCAATTTTTTTTCTTCTCTCTTTTTTTTCTCACGCTTTTTTTTTCTTTTTCTTCTCCCTCTTTTTCTTTTTTTTCTTTCCTTTTTTCTCTCTCTTTTTTTCTTTCTCTTCTTTTTCTCCCTCTTTCCAAGACAAACTAGATAAGATGCAGATTCGATCAGGCGAAGATGTGAGTGACCTCAACTATGATTATGACAATAAACAGTGCGTAGCACGTGGTGGAAATTGGTGGATTGGATGGTGGACAGCGGATGGGATAATGATGCAGCGGCTGCGTGACTAATGTGAACAGAACTCGAAACTCTAAAGGAACTAGACACTAAGACCAGCAACTCGACACGACGATGCAACCGATAATTCAACTATGCAAGCAATGAAAAGAAAATTGCAAAGGCTCAGACTGGCTTGGACCAAGGATGAATAGATCTAACTCTTTTTTGTGGCTTTTTCTTGGACAATAGGTAAGAAAATAAATCTAATCTAGGAAAACTGGAAATTCTCACCGAACAACCTGAAAACTGATACCACTTGATAGAGGCGGGGGGTGTCCCGATCTTTCGATGAGATGATAACTATCAATTTGGTGGAGACGACTTTGACGATCCGACTACAAACGTGCACGACGTTGCGCCTTAGCAATCGCTAAACCAATCTCCTGAGGTTACTGACGATGCCGGAAGCACGGTCAGCCTGACCACGAAGGTCTATTCCTGCAAGCAATCGAAGAACGAGCAAGAATATGATAAAGCAATCTGAATATTGCAAATATATATGAGGTATTGATAATGGTGGGGATCCGTAAGCGGTCTTGGTCTGGTCGTTGGACACAAACGAAGTACACGAAGTTGCACTGGCTAACTTTTAACTAAACAAATCCCAAAGAAAAGCTACTAGATGGATCTACTAATATAGGAGCAAGGGGTGGCGGCCAAGGAGGTGGGAGGACGTCCCAAGGCAGCCTAAAACTAAATCTAGGTCGTACAAGGCCAATGGGCCCAAGTGGAGGTGATGTAACACCTTTGGACTTGTAGTTTGACTCGGATTCTGCTGCAGCATCAGATTGTTTTGTCCACAACTCAACGCTCCAGACGAATTTGAAGGTGATTCCAATTGGGTTGGAAAGTGCACGAAATCTAGTTTCCGACAAAAAAAGAATCACCCAATTCGGAGTCCGTATGAAAAACTTGTGTGCGTTTTGAGTCAGGTATGTCTGTGCAGTCCGAATCTGAATCCAGAACGTGAGAGACTTGGACTCTATCTTCTCTTGGGCCAAAAGTGACGTGAGAGAACTTTTTGGACAGCAAATAAACATCTCTTTCTTCCTTATCTTCATATGTGGATTGTACAAATGTCCCATACACCTGCAATTAGACAAAACACAAAAGTGTGTGAAGTATTTTTGTTCTGGATAACACAAATAGATTATTGAATAGTTTGCACTAGAAATCACCTGACAA
>NW_021264617.1:0-998 GCF_002162155.2 Triticum dicoccoides
CCCGTACGCTATTCCCTTTGTCTATCGATATGTTACTTGCCCGAGATTCGATCGTCGGTATCCCAATACCTCGTTCAATCTCGTTACCGGCAAGTCACTTTACTCGTACCGTAATGCATGATCCCGTGACCAGACACTTGGTCACTCTGAGCTCATTATGATGATGCATTACCGAGTGGGCCCAGTGATACCTCTCCGTCATATGGAGTGACAAATCCCAGTCTTGATCCATGTCACCCAACAGACACTTTCGGAGATACCCGTAGTCTACCTTTATAGTCACCCAGTTACGTTGTGACGTTTGGCATACCCAAAGCACTCCTACGGTATCCGGGAGTTACACGATCTCATGGTCTAAGGAAAAGATACTTGACATTGGAAAACTCTAGCAAACGAACTATACGATCTTGTGCTATGTTTAGGATTGGGTCTTGTCCATCACATCATTCTCCTAATGATGTGATCTCGTTATCAATGACAACCAGTGTCCATAGTCAGGAAACCATGACTATCTGTTGATCAACGAGCTAGTCAACTAGAGGCTCACTAGGGACATGTTGATGTCTGTTATTCACACATGTATTACGATTTCCGGATAACACAATTATAGCATGAATAAAGACAATTATCACGAACAAGGAAATATAATAATAATGCTTTTATTATTGCCTCTAGGGCATATTTCCAACAGTCTCCCACTTGCACTAGAGTCAATAATCTAGTTACATTGTGATGAATCGAACACCCATGGAATTCTGGTGTTGATCATGTTTTGCTCTAGGGAGAGGTTTAGTCAACGGATCTGCTACATTCAAGTCCGTATGTACTTTACAAATCTCTATGTCTCCATCTTGAACATTTTCACGAATGGAGTTGAAGCGACGCTTGATGTGCCTTGTCTTCTTGTGAAACCTGGGCTCCTTGGCAAGTGCAATAGCTCCAGTGTTGTCACAGAAGAGCTTGATCGGCCCCGACGCATTGGGTATGACTCCTAGGTC
>NW_021264618.1:0-944 GCF_002162155.2 Triticum dicoccoides
GCCAGACTATGTGACTTCAGTGTCAAACCGTATCGGTCCAGTTCCTCTCATTTCCTTCCCTGTACTACCACATGTTTTCCGCAAGGAATATGGTTTAGTAAGTTGCAAACCGCTTTTCTGGTACACACCAAAAGGAGAGGCCATGATGATGGTTCCATGGCCCTGGATTAAAGCCAGTCATCCGGTCAGGGGGCATGGGTGTTTCCGGTTGGGACCGAGAGGGGGGCACCCCTTAGAGCGCGCGTATATAAATTTGATCCCATGCTATTCGAGATTGTGATCTCCCCATCTCAAAAGTTTTTCTTGGACGATGTCTAGGGTGATTCCTAGCATCGAGAGGTAGGATGGGTGTGTACTGGTTAGCTGTGTTTTCTTCCGAAATACCGTAAACGGAACTAGTCCTTCGTGACTACGGAAATCCGTTGGCTGTGGGAAAAATTTTGTACAAACTCTGCAGAGTCTTATATTCCGCCAAATCATCTATTCCCTGTCCCAGATCGATATTATCTTATCCCAATCAAATGTCAGTTTTGATGGCAGAGACTCCGGTGATTCACTCGAATGCTAACTCCAGTTAAATGATTATCCCTGTGGATGGACTAACCCATTTATTCTTATGAATTAAATGTTTATTATGAGTATTATTTACCTGTGAATAAAAGCCCTTTCTGCGATGTCGCTCAGACATCCGACTGTGGCATTGTTGTATTTTACTTTTCTATAAAAGCCCTTTCTGTGATGTCGCCCCGACGTCCGACTGTGGCATTTCTTTTCAAGCCCTTTCTGTGATGTCGCCCCGACGTCCAACTGTGGCATTTCTTTCCAAGCCCTTTCTGTGATGTCGCCCCGACGTCCGACTGTGGCATTTCTTTTCAAGCCCTTTCTGTGATGTCGCCCCGACGTCCGACTATGGCATTTCTTTTCAAGCCCTTTCTGTGATGTCG
>NW_021264619.1:0-633 GCF_002162155.2 Triticum dicoccoides
GGTCCCGAAGTGGTTTCCATGGTTAACGAACCATGTGGTGCGTTTATGTGTCGGTCATCAACACTAACAGTTTAGGCCGATTCTAGCCCGTTTCTTTGATTATTACTCACCATTTTCGGGTAACGAAGCAATTTCCATAATTGTTGAACCCCAAGGTCCGCTTACGTGTCGGTCATCCACACTGGCAGTTTTGGCCAATTGTGGCCCATTTCATGGACTATTACTCATTGTTTTGGGGTCCTGGAGTGGTTTCCATGGTTAACGAACCCTGTGGTGCGTTTATGTGTCGGTCATCAACACTCGCAGTTTTGGCCGATTCTGACCCGTATCTTGGATTATTACTCACTGTTTTGGGGTCCCGAAGAGATTTCCATAGTTGTTGAAGCCCAAGGTGCGCTCACCTGTCGGTCATCAAGACTGGCAGTTTTGGCCGATTCTGGCCCGTTTCATGGACTACCACTCACTATTTCGGGGTCCCGGAGTGGTTTCCATGGTTAACGAACCCTGTGGTGCGTTTACGTGTCGGTCATCAACACTGGCAGTTTTGGCCAGTTCTGGCCCATTTCTAGGATTACTCACTGTTTTGGGGTCCCGGACCGATTTCTATAGTTGTTGAACCCCAAGGTGCGCTTA
>NW_021264620.1:0-4582 GCF_002162155.2 Triticum dicoccoides
TGAAAATCACTACAAAATGAAGTCTAAAAATGTTGAAACTTGGCGTGGTGTCATCATTTCACCCATATAGCTTGTGCAAAAGAGTTGAGAGGGTCACGGCAAAAACTGGACGCACTTCGTTTACAAACTGGACAATCTCCTTCGGAGTATCAGGGTTTCGGACGAGAACTCGTCTATTACTCGGTGACTTCATTTTTTTAAACTTATTTGAACTCTAGACTTTTTTGCCTTCAGTATGCAGCATTCAAAGTGACCTCATTAATTTCCAACACGTTCTAACATCATTTGCTCTTTTTTAGTCATTTACCAATTTTTTTAGAGAGCTAAATGACCGTGAAATTGAAAATCACTACAAAATGAACTCTGAAAATGTTGAAACTTGGCATGGTATCATCATTTCACCCGCATAGCATGTGCTAAAGAGTATAGAGGGTGACGGCAAAAACTGGACGCACTTCGTGTACAAACTGGACAATCTCTTTCGGAGTATCAGGGTTTCGGACGAGAACTCGTCTGTTATGCGGTTACTTCAATTTTTAAAACTTATTTGAACTCCAGACTTTTTTTGCATTCCATACGTACCATTCAAAGCGACGTCATCAACTTTCAACCCTTTCTGACATCATTTTCTCTTTTTCAATCATTTACTGATTTGTTTAGAGAGCTCAATGACCGTGAAATTGAAAATCACTACAAAATTAACTCTGAAAATGTTGAAACTTGGCATGGTATCATCATTTCACCCACATAGCATGTGCAAAAGAGTAGAGAGTGTTACGGCAAAAACTGGATGCACTTCGTGTACAAACTGGACAATCTCTCTCGGAGTATCATGGTTTCGGACAAGAACTCGTCTGTTACGCGGTTACTTCATTTTTTAGAACTTATTTGAACTCTGGACTTTTTTTTCCGTATGTACCATTCAAAGCGACGTCATCAACGTTCAACCCTTTCTGACATCATTTGCTCTTTTTTAGTCATTTACCGATTTGTTTAAAGAGCTAAATGACTGTGAAATTGAAAATCACTACAAAATGAACTCTGAAAATGTTGAAACTTGGCGTGGTGTCATCATTTCACCCTCATAGCATCTGCGAAAGAGTTGAGAGGGTCACGACAAAAACTGGACGCACTTCGTTTACAAACTGGACAATCTCCTTTGGAGTATCAGGGTTTCGGACGAGAACTCGTCTGTTACTCGGTGACTTCATTTTTTAAAACTTGTTTGAACTCCAGACTTTTTTGCATTCAGTATGCAGCATTCAAAGCGACCTCGTTAATTTCCAACACGTTCTAACATCATTTGCTCTTTTTTAGTCATTTACCAATTTTTTTAGAGAGCTAAATGACCGTGAAATTGAAAATCACTACAAAATGAACTCTGAAAATGTTGAAACGTGACATGGTGTCATCATTTCACCCACATAGCATGTGCAGAAGAGTAGAGAGTGTTACGGCAAAAACTGGACGCACTTCATGTACAAACTGGACAATATCTCTCGGAGTATCAGGGTTTCGGACAAGAACTCGTCTGTTACGCGGTTACTTCATTTTTTGGAACTTATTTGAACTCCAGACTTTTTTTGAATTCCGTACGTACCATTCGAAGTGACGTCATCAACTTTCAACCCTTTCTGGCATCATTTGCTCTTTTTTAGTCATTTACCAATTTGTTTAGAGAGCTAAATGACCGTGAAATTGAAAATCACTACAAAATGAACTCTGAAAATGTTGAAACTTGACATGGTATCATCATTTCACCCGCATAGCATGTGCGAAAGAGTAGAGAGGGTCACGGCAAAAACTAGACGCACTTCGTGTACAAACTGGACAATCTCTTTCGGAGTATCAGGTTTTCGGACGAGAACTCGTCTGTTACGCGGTTACTTCATTTTTTAAAACTTATTTGAACTCCAGACTTTTTTGGTGTTCCGTACACAGCATTCAAAGCGACGTCATCAACTTTCAACCCTTTCGGACATCATTTGCTCTTTTTCAGTCATTTACCGATTTGTTTAGAGAGCTAAATGACCGTGAAATTGAAAATCACTACAAAATGAACTCTAAAAATGTTGAAACTTGGCATGGTATCATCATTTCACCCGCATAGCATGTGCTAAAGAGTATAGAGGGTGACGGAAAAAACTGGACGCACTTCGTGTACAAACTGGACAATCTCTTTCGGAGTATCAGGGTTTCGGACGAGAACTCGTCTGTTATGCGGTTACTTCAATTTTTAAAACTTATTTGAACTCCAGACTTTTTTTGCATTCCGTACGTACCATTCAAAGCGACGTCATCAACTTTCAACCCTTTCTGACATCATTTTCTCTTTTTCAATCATTTATCGATTTGTTTAGAGAGCTCAATGACCGTGAAATTGAAAATCACTACAAAATTAACTCTGAAATTGTTGAAACTTGGCATGGTATCATCATTTCACCCACATAGCATGTGCAAAAGAGTACAGAGTGTTACGGCAAAAACTGGACTCACTTCGTGAAAAAACTGGACAATCTCTTTCGGAGTATCGGGGTTTCAGACGAGAACTCGTCTGTTACACGGCTACTTCATTTTTTAAAACTTATTTCAACTCTGGACTTTTTTGCATTCCGTACATACCATTCAAAGCGACGTCATCAACTTTCAACCCTTTCTGACATCATTTGCTCTTTTTTTAGTCATTTACGGATTTGTTAAGAGAGCTAAATGACCGTGAAATTGAAAATCACTACAAAATGAACTCTGAAAATGTTGAAACTTGGCATGGTATCATCATTCCACCGGCATAGCATGTGCGAAAGAGTTGAGAGGGTCACGGCAAAAACTGGGCGCACTTCGTTTACAAACTGGACAATCTCCTTCGGAGTATCAGGGTTTCGGACGAGAACTCGTCTGTTACACGGTTACTTCATTTTTTAAACTTATTTGAACTCCAAGCTTTTTTGTGTTCCGTACGCAGCATTGAAAGTGACATCATCCACTTTCAACCCTTTCTGACATCATTTGCTCTTTTTCAGTCATTTACTAATTTGTTTAGAGAGCTAAATGACCATGAAATTGAAAATCACTACAAAATGAACTCTGAAAATGTTAAACTTGGCATGGTATCATCATTTCACCCACATAGCATGTGAAAAAGAGTAGAGAGTGTTACGGCAAAAACTGGACTCACTTCGTGTACAAACTGGACACTCTCTTTCGGAGTATCAGGGTTTCCGACGAGAACTCGTCTGTTACGCCACTACTTCATTTTTTAAAACTTATGTCAACTCCGGACTTTTTTTGCATTCTGTACATACCATTCAAAGCGACGTCATCAACTTTCAACCCTTTCTGACATCATTTGCTCTTATTTAGTCATTTACCGATTTGTTAAGAGAGCTAAATGACCGTAAAATTGAAAATCACTACAAAATGAACTCTGAAAATGTTGAAACTTGGCATGGTATCATCATTTCACCCGCATAGCATGTGCAAAAGAGTTGAGAGGGTCACGACAAAAACTGGGCGCACTTCGTTTACAAACAGGACAATCTCCTTCGGAGTATCAGTGTTTCGGACAAGAACTCGTCTGTTACACGGTTACTTCATTTTTTTAAACTTATTTGGACTCCAGAATTTTTTTGTGTTCCGTACGCAGCATTCAAAGTGACATCATCCACTTTCAACCCTTTCTGACACCATTTGCTCTTTTTCAGTCATTTACTGATTTGTTTAGAGAGCTAAATGACCATGAAATTGAAAATCACTACAAAATGAACTCTGAAAATGTTGAAACTTGGCATGGTATCATCATTTCACCCACATAGCATGTGCAAAAGAGTAGAGAGTGTTACGGCAAAAACTGGACGCACTTCGTGTACAAACTGGACAATCTCTCTCGGAGTATCAGGGTTTCGGACAAGAACTCATCTGTTACGCGGTTACTTAATTTTTTAGAACTTATTTCAACTCCAGACTTTTTTGCATTCCGTATGTACCATTCAAAGCGACGTCATCAACGTTCAACCCTTTCTGACATCATTTGCTCTTTTTTAGTCATTTACCGATTTGTTTAAAGAGCTAAATGACTGTGAAATTGAAAATCACTACAAAATGAACTCTGAAAATGTTGAAACTTGGCGTGGTGTCATCATTTCACCCGCATAGCATGTGCGCAAGAGTTGAGAGGGTAACGGCAAAAACTGGACGCACTTCGTTTACAAACTGGACAATCTCCTTCGGAGTATCAGGGTTTCGGACGAGAACTCGTCTGTTACACGGTTACTTCATTTTTTTAAACTTATTTGAACTCCAGACTTTTTTTGTGTTCCGTACACAGCATTCAAAGTGACATCATCCACTTTCAACCCTTTCTGACATCATTTGCTCTTTTTCAGTCATTTACTGATTTGTTTAGAGAGCTAAATGACCGTGAAATTGAAAATCACTACAAAATGAACTCTGAAAATGTTGAAACTTGGCATGGTATCATCATTTCACCCACATAGCATGTGCAAAAGAGTAGAGAGTGTTACGGCAAAAACTGGACGCACTTCGTGTACAAACTGGACAATCTCTCTCGGAGTATCAGGGTTTC
>NW_021264621.1:0-3158 GCF_002162155.2 Triticum dicoccoides
GGCCTCGCCGCCCCGGGCTCGCCGCTGGGCCGCCTGCGCCGCGCCTGCAACACGCAGAAGTGCATCCGCGCCGGCGGCAAGCACAACGACCTGGACGAGGTGGGCAAGGACACCTACCACCACACCTTCTTCGAGATGCTCGGGAGCTGGTCCTTCGGGGACTACTTCAGGGAGGAGGCCGTCGCGTATGCGTGGGAGCTCCTCACCCAGGTATATATATCGGCTTCTTCTTGCCTTCAGCTAGCCCCTTCTCAAGTTGTGACCCCGTGCGTGGTAGATTCTATAGCTTTTTGAACGAAACATAAAAGAGCTTCGTGGGTAAATATGAGACATGCGACAGTAGCTACCTCCCCCGAGCCGTCCCGTCTCCGGCCTGGTGGTTCACTTTTCTGCATGCATGCCCATCTATCAAGCCAACCAACGAACGAATCCTCCTTTTTCTTTTGTTTGCAACCACTAACGAAGAAGAAAAAAACTGCTCACGCACGCGCACGACGCCACACCCGTTCTCTCTTCTTCTTGGTCTTTCCAGATCCAGTACGCGCGCCGCCGTCCTCGATCGTCTTCCTCCAGCATGCATGCATGGCTCCCACTCAATTTCCACGCGCATGATTGCCGCCGGAACCGGAAAGCTAGCCTACTCGTACGGACGCCCGGCGCCCGGCGTGCTTGCCGTACGTACGTCTTTCCTCGCCGACGCCCTCATGCGCCCGGCGCCGCGGCTGCAACAACTATCCACACTAGCTCATTAGAGCGTACGTCCGCGGCAATCCATCAGTCAAGTCTTCACTCGGTTTGAGCGTGAGCGAGCAGGAAAGAGCGTCCAAAGGAGCGTTCCCAATATCAAGAAAGAATCAATTTTTAATTAAGAAGCACGAGTAATGCATGCATGCATGCATTACGTCGGCAATCCATCTCTCAGTCAGGTTTGCGTCCATGCGGCTCCATTGCACCCATGCATGCCATTGCCATTGCCATTGCTGTAGACGAGAGAAAGCAGGAAGCGATGCACCTTGTGTGTCGCTGTGTGTATTACTCGAGGCTATACAGCCTGTGTTACAACAGAGCGCATGAGCGCGAGAGGTTACAGAGGCGCGACGTGCGCATGCGAGGGAGGATCGTGGGGTTAGTGCATGGGGCACGTACAAGCATGCATGGGAGACGAGGAGTTACAGTCAACACCCCGCCGCAGGCTGAGCATCGGGAGGCCGAATGCACAGGCTGGACCTGAACTCCTCGAAGGCCGGCGTCGGGAGGCCCTTCGTCATGATGTCGGCGAACTGCTGAGCCGTGGGTACGTGAAGGACGCGAAGCTGCCCCAAGGCCACCTTCTCTCGGACGAAGTGGATGTCCAGCTCTATGTGTTTTGTGCGCCGATGGTGGACTGGGTTGGCCGCCATGTACACGGAGGAGATGTTGTCGCAGTAGGTGACCGTGGCGGCAGGTAGCGGAACACGCAGCTCCCCGAGAAGTTGACGAAGCCAGCAACACTCAGCTACCACATTGGCGACGGCGTGGTACTGAAGGGCACCCACTAGGGCACCCACTAGGCTCCGGTACTCGGAGGCGTCCTGGACAGGTGCACCGGCGGCAGCGGAGAGCTTCGAGCGGGTGTCGATGGGTGTCGAGGCCGGCTTGCAAGTCTTCATTTTAGCGCGATCCAGCAGCTCATCCGCGTATTTGCGCTGGGACAGGAAGAACCCGTCGGCCGTGCACATCACGCTGATCCCGAGGAAGTAGTGAAGGGCACCCAGGTCCTTCATGGAGAACTCGGCGAACATGCGTTGTTGGAGTTGACGGAGGAGCGCCAGCGTGGACGCCGTGAGAACGATGTCGTCGATGTAGAGTAGAAGAAAGGCGGAGCCGGTGTCGCCATGTAGCACGAACAATGACAGGTCTGCCCGGGACACCGTGAAGCCAAGGACGCCGAGGAAGGCCGCGAACCGCGCAAACCAGGCGCGAGGGGCCTGTTTCAGGCCGTACAGTGACTTGTCAAGCAGGCAGACGTGGTTGGGGAAGTTCTTGTCGATGAAGCCGGCCGGCTGTTGGCAGTAGACGCGCTCCGCGAGATGCCCATGGAGAAAGGCATTGTTCACGTCCATCTGGTGAACAGGCCAGCCTCGGCTGGCAGCCACGGTGAGCACGGTGCGAATGGTGGCGGCCTTGACGACCGGTGAGAACGTCTCGTCGAAGTCGACGCCGGGGCGTTGCGAGAACCCCCGGACCACCCATCGCGCTTTATAGCGCTCGGGGCTGCCGTCCTCCTTCAACTTGTGCCGGAACAGCCACTTACCAGTGACTATGTTGGCACCCGGCGGTCGGGGCGCAAGCGTCCAGGTCCTGTTCACCATCAGCGTCGAGAATTCATCCTGCATAGCTGTTAGCCAATTGACATCACCTAGCGCGGCGTGCACGGATTTGGGAATGGGTGAGATGGTAGGAGTGGTAGAGACAGAGTTGTTTTCAGCGTATTTGGGGTTGGGAAAGAATTTGCCGGCGCGAGCGCGTGTGATCATGGTGTGGGTAGGAGCAAGGGGACGGGTCGGGGTTCGGGGAGGGGCTCGCGGTGGTAGATACGCCTGTGTGAGTGCGGTCTGCTGACGCTGGGTTTGCCATGACAGTGTTTGTGGAAGTGCAGAGAGGTGTCGGGGGGCTAGGCGCGGCAGCCACTCCAGGTGTGGGTGGCGTCGCCGACGGCTTGGTGCTCGTGGTTCTCCAGGAAGATGGAGGAGATGGCCGCCCAGAGCTCGGCGGCGGTCGCGTCGCGCTTGTGGACGAGCCCGAAGATCTCGGGGCTGATGCGGTTGTAGAGCCACGAGATCACATAGGCGTCGTCCTGGAGCCACAGGGGGTCGTCGGGGAGCGCCGGAGCAGTGATGTGAGGGAGCACGCCGGTCTTGCGGAAGGTGACCTCGAACAGCGTCCGCCACTGAGAGAAGTTGGGTGGGTTGAGGTTGAGGATGACCGGCACATGTTGGTTGATGTAGACGGCCGCAAGGTGTGATGGAGCCGGCGCGATCGCCGCAGAGGGCCCGCCGGAGCTGTGGACGAGCGCATTAGTGCGCGAGGCGGCGGCAAGGGCCGACGGGGTGAGGAGCTCGGTGCGGTTGGGGGTGGCCGCGCCAGCGGCACCGCCGCGAAGGCGCCGTGGAGACCAC
>NW_021264621.1:3168-4100 GCF_002162155.2 Triticum dicoccoides
CATTAGTGCGCGAGGCGGCGGCAAGGGCCGACGGGGTGAGGAGCTCGGTGCGGTTGGGGGTGGCCGCGCCAGCGGCAGCCGCCGCGAAGGCGCCGTGGAGACCACGGCCAGAAGAGGGGAGGGGGAGGGGGTGGGGGTGGCGGCGGAGGCGTAGCCATGGCGCCGCGAGGGGAGATCGGCAGCGGAAGCGATCTACAGGCGCTGGACGATGCCGGCGTCTGATACCATGTAGACGAGAGAAAGCAGGAAGCGATGCACCTTGTGTGTCGCTGTGTGTATTACTCGAGGCTATATAGCCTGTGTTACAACAGAGCGCATGCGCGCGAGAGGTTACAGAGGCGCGACGTGCGCATGCGAGGGAGGATCGTGGGGTTAGTGCATGGGGCACGTACAAGCATGCATGGAAGACGAGGAGTTACAGTCAACAATTGCCATTGCCATTGGGGAAGGAAAAGGTTTTCGTCCTTGCGGCTCCACCCATGCATGCCATGCAATCCATCTCAGACGATGGCCGGCCGAATTCGTCGGCGTGGAAGACGCTCACGGCCTTCTCGCAAGCACGGGTGTGGAACTTGGCGAGGCTGAGGGAGACGGACGCCAGGGCCGGGGTGGCTTAGGGAGAGGCGGTCCGCGAAGATGCCGGCGAGCAGCATGACAGTGTCACCGCGCGCCCACCCGACCAAGTCGTTGAAACCTCAAGGCCAATTTTTCCGTTGCTCGACGCCGGCGTCATGGCTGTACCTCTGCATGCATGCCCTTCGACGTGGAGTGGAGTCAGTGGCCTGCGTGCGCGGAAGCCGTCGGATGAGGCAAACACACTACGAGCTAATAGATGTGTTACGATCGACTTCACCTGGTCCATCAACCTAATGAGCATCCATGTCTACATTCTTACCTTGACTAGTAATCAATCAAAACAAGCAATCCCTCCC
>NW_021264622.1:0-1025 GCF_002162155.2 Triticum dicoccoides
ATTATTCATGGTTAGGAAACATAACCATCTTTGATTAACGAGCTAGTCAAGTAGAGGCATACTAGTGACACTTTGTTTGTCTATGTATTCACACATGTATTATGTTTCCGGTAAATACAATTCTAGCATGAATAATAAACATTTATCATGATTATAAGGAAATAAATAATAACTTTATTATTGCCTCTAGGGCATATTTCCTTCAGTCTCCCACTTGCACTAGAGTCAATAATCTAGATTACACTGTAATGATTCTAACACCCATGGAGCCTTGGTGCTGATCATGTTTTGCTCGTGGAAGAGGCTTAGTCAACGGGTCTGCAACATTCAGATCCGTATGTATCTTGCAAATCTCTATGTCTCCCACCTAGACTAGATCCCGGATGGAGTTGAAGCGTCTCTTGATGTGTTTGGTCCTTTTGTGAAATCTGGATTCCTTTGCCAAGGCAATTGCACCAGTATTGTCACAAAAGGTTTTCATTGGACCCGATGCACTAGGTATGACACCTAGATCGGATATGAACTCCTTCATCCAGACTCCTTCATTTGCTGCTTCCGAAGCAGCTATGTATTCCGCTTCACATGTAGATCCCGCTACGACGCTTTGTTTAGAACTGCACTAACTGACAGCTCCACCGTTTAATGTAAACACGTATCCGGTTTGCGATTTAGAATCGTCCGGATCAGTGTCAAAGCTTGCATCAACGTAACCTTTTACGATGAGCTCTTTGTTACCTCCATATACGAGAAACATATCCTTAGTCCTTTTCAGGTATTTCAGGATGTTCTTGACCGCTGTCCAGTGATCCACTCCTGGATTACTTTGGTACCTCCCTGCTAAACTTATAGCAAGGCACACATCAGGTCTGGTACACAGCATTGCATACATGATAGAGCCTATGGCTGATGCATAGGGAACATCTTTCATATTCTCTCTATCTTCTGCAGTGGTCGGGCATTGAGTCTTACTCAATTTCACACCTTGTAACACAGGCAAGAACCCTTTCTTTGCTTGATCCATTTTG
>NW_021264623.1:0-4387 GCF_002162155.2 Triticum dicoccoides
TAGACCCAAAGGTGATAGTGGACTGCATGAACGAGAGGGTCACAGGTGTGATGAATGAGTCCCTGCTTAAGGATTTCACGACGAAGGAGGTCAGCGACGCACACTTCCAAATTGGCCCGCTGAAAGCCCCCGGGCCGGATGGGTTTCCAGCCAGATTTTTCCAAAGGAATTGGAGTATTGTTAAGAAAGATGTGATAAATGCGGTCCTGAAATTTTGTAAAGAAGGAGTTATGCCGGAAGGGATCAATAACACGGTCATAGTGCTCATACCAAAGAACAACAATCCAGAATATTTGAAAGACTTCCGACCCATTAGCCTTTGCAACTTGATTTATAAGGTGATTTTCAAGTGTATGGTGAACCGGCTGAGACCACTTCTTGATGATCTGATCTTAGAGACACAAATTGCTTTTATACCCGGTCGCTTGATCATGGATAATGCCATGATCGCCTTTGAGTGTTTCCATAAAATTCAGCATAGCAGGCGAGCATCTAATACTCACTGTGCCTTCAAGTTGGATTTGGCAAAAGCATGTGATAGGGTTGACTGGGGTTTTATGGAAGCGGCCCTCTTGAAACTAGGCTTTGACAAAAGATGGGTAGGATTCAGGGTGGACGGCACGAGCGGTCTTTAGGACCGGCTCGTGGCCCGCTCGGTCCGGCCAGGCTCGGTCCTGGCCCGGCATGAAATCCAGCCGGTCCGGGCCCTGCAAATGGGACCGAAAATCCCTCGGTCCGGTCCGGTTAAAGCTCGGTCTGACCGAGCGGACCGGCGAACTCGAGCTGTGGCATGGCGGGAGCATGGCAGGGGCATGTCGGGACGAGGCGGGGGCGTGCCCAGGGCGTGCCAGGGGCGTGGCGGGGGCGTGTCGACGTCGTGGCAGGCGCGTGGCGAGCACGTGGCCGGAGCTGCGTGGCGGGCGCATCGGTCGTGCACTGGTCAGCGCCGCCGTCATTCATCCGCGCGGCCACCGGCCTCCCTGACGCTGGCAAGCATGTCTACTGGATGCGCCACGCCCGGATCTATCACCTGGAAGGTAGAACTTGAAGCGGGAGGCCCTACACCGCCGCTGCACACTGGCCGTCATGCACTGGCCGTCGTGCCAGATTCTTCGTGGCTGTTGCTTCCCGAGCTCTGCCTGGCCACCGTGCCGTCCACCGTGAGTCATAGAAGTCGCCGGACACCTCCACGACGAGCCCCTCTGCCTCCAGCGTCCTCCCCGCGTCGCCGTGCTCCGGCGCGAGCTCTGTGGTGACCACCGGCCGGTCCAAACGAGCCGCTCGGTCCGGCTCGGGCTTTCGTCGCTGCGGTCCGGTCCCTGAAAACAGGACCGCGACGCTGCTCGGTCCGGTCCGGTCCGGACCGCCGACGGCCGGTCCACACGACGGCTCGGTCAGGGACCGGACCGGCCCGGACCATGTCCACCCTGAGGTAGGATGGGTGATGAGTTGTGTGAAATCTGTGAGGTACACAATTAAATACAATGGAGAGCTTCTGGATCCGTTCATCCCCTCGAGAGGACTGCGACAAGGAGACCCGCTGAGTCCTTATTTGTTCCTCTTTGTGGCGGAAGGGCTGTCTTGTTTGCTGAACAAGGAGATTAGCCGAGGATAGATTACCCCCCTTAAAGTGGCCAAAGGGAGCCCCGGGATATTGAACCTATTGTTTCCCGACGATAGTTTGTTGTTCTTTAAGGCATGCAAAGTGGAGGCTAGAAGTATTATGGAGATTTTAGACAATTTCTAGAAGGGTTCAGACCAACCCCTGTCGTAAATAAGAGGAACTTCAGATTGATGAAAGGATGTGTCTAGGTCTCAGTCAACTGAGGTCTCAGTAATGTGATATAGTATATGGGAAGCAAAAGGAAAAAAACTGAAAAGAAACTTTTGTACAAATCTCAATGCAAGATCAATGGAATATTAGTATCTGAGTGAGACATAACAAAGTCTAAGTTGACTTAGACTTAGCAAAACTGTTCATGAAAACGTGGAGCTGTGTTTCCCTCGCTTCACCAAATTGCACTGCGGCGGTTTCCTGAATTTAGCTTCTTAACGGTAAAGCGTTCGGGCTGGCTCATCTATTAGACATTGTGAAGTTTGGAATGGAGAGATTCAAGACCTAAAAATTCACTCTCGAAAGTGTCGTACACCATCATTGAGGAAGAGAGATGTTTTATTATTTCTTAAAAAATGACACATCATCATCACGATGCACACGGGCAGAAGGAGCGAGATGTATTGGTAGGTTTGCTTACATCTAGCAATACTCGCCGCATGTCCACTTGCGCACCACCTCATCCAGAGCGGTCGTGGCGGCACCGCCTTCAAGAAGAGCTTCCTTGGCCGCCTTCTGCAGCGCCGCCACATTAGCTCTCACCTGGGCGGCTTTCCCTTTGCCAGCCATTACTTCCCTCACTGCCGCCGCAATTTCCTCCTTCCTCTTTGTCGCCGGCACTCGCAAGGCGACCCCAACACCCTCCGAAAGCATCACGGCGTTCTGCCGCTGCTCGGCGAAGAGCGGCCACGTGACCATGGGCACGCCGTGCACCAGGCTCTCCAGGACCGAGTTCCACCCACAGTGCACCAAGAAGCCTCCCGTGGCCTCGTGAGCGAGCACCTCCGTCTGCGGCGCCCACGACGGCACCAGGAGGCCGACGTCCTTGATCCTCTCCACAAACCCCTCCGGGAGGTAGGCTAGGGGGTCCTTCTTGCTCTCGGCGTCGTAGTAGTTGGCGTTCACGTTCCCCTCGTCGCTCGGGCTCCGCACCACCCACAGGAAGCGCTGCCCGCTGAGCTCCAGCCCGAGGGCCAGCTCACGCATATGCTCCGCCGGTAGCGAGCCTCCGGAGCCAAACGAGACGAAGATAACGGACTTGGGCGGCTGCCGGTTGAGCCAGTCCAGGCACGCAGCGCGCGGCTCCTCGCCGGCGTCGGCCCGTATGAGTGGACCGATGTTGTACACCGGAGGGCGCCCGGGCTCCGGGTGAGAGAGCACCCTGGCAGCGTCCGGCTCGACGGCGTCGAAGGAGTTCACCAGGATGGCCTCGGATTCTAGGTAGCGCTTGGCGTGGTGCACCATCCACCGGTAGCAGGGGTCAGACTTGTCCTGGAACGGCGACATGACGTCCGGCCCCGGGATGGGGACGCAGCCGGGCAGACTGACGGGCTCAGCGAGGTCCCGGAACTCACCGGGCATGGAAACATCGATCTCCGGGAGGTGGAGGATGAACGTTAGCCCATGCAGGTTCCCCGGATGGAACAGGTACCTTCTCGGCACGCCGGCGGCCACGGCAGCGTCGAACGAGTCCGTCCCGAAGAGATCGGTCACGTAGGCCACCAGCCGCGTCGTCTCCCTGAGCCCCGACAGAACCCCCGTCAGCGCCGGCACCAAGCGGGCGCACTCCTCGGACATGAGCGTCTCGATGGTGGCGCCGGGTGGCAGATCGGAGAGGTCGACGGGCGGAAGGGACACGGAGGAGATGGCGGCCGGGAGGAAGGCGAGGAAGGACCGCTGCGTGGCGGACGCCGTGGAGGCGAAGGTGATGAGCGTGGCCGTGACGCCGTGCCGCGCGGCCAGGCGCTTGGCAAGCTCCGCGAGCGGGATCAGGTGGCCCATCCCGGGCGTCACCAGCATTGCCACGTGCGGTGGCCGGCGAGCCTCAGCCGTGCCGCTCGCCTCCATTGTTTTGCGCCTGTGTTTTCTCCGTGGGATTATTTACGGTGGTTGTGCTTGACCTCGTACGTGTATTGCTTTTGGGGGTTTATAAGTAGGGAAGGAAGATAGAATCAATTTATCCAACAGCATGTTTGTCAAAAAATATAAATCCAGCATGCATGCAGATTCATATCGCCAAATCTGATCTATAGATAGGCCTGCAGCCGTGATGGGAACGTGGATCACGCGCAGACAGTATTATTGATTGGTCGGTTCGGCTCCTTGTGGCCCAATCATTTGCATCATTTACTCAGCTGTGGCTATGTGGGGTGAGCTAAACATGAAAGTTTGGCAAGTTCCGATTTTACCTTTTTTTTATATTTTTTGCGGGGAGCGATTTTACCATTTGACGGTGCGGCGGAGTTTAAGACCGGTAAAAAGGTTCAATTCACAAACTCATCCGCGTCGTTCGCCTCCCCCAGACAACATTGTTGTCCCTTGTGGTGTCCATCGGTCTTTCCCTTTCCAACCTTATCTTTTCACCCACCTCTCTCCGTCACTCATTTCCTCCTCATCTTTTCCTTTTTATATCTTCATTCGTTAAGCTAGCTAAGAAAAAACAGAGCGGCGGCGGCTTCCCATGGCAACCAACCATCATCTCAGCTCGAGACGCGTCATCCTCTATACCAATATATATAAATTAAAGGGGCTAATTCAATTAATCTCGACAAT
>NW_021264624.1:0-4387 GCF_002162155.2 Triticum dicoccoides
TAGACCCAAAGGTGATAGTGGACTGCATGAACGAGAGGGTCACAGGTGTGATGAATGAGTCCCTGCTTAAGGATTTCACGACGAAGGAGGTCAGCGACGCACACTTCCAAATTGGCCCGCTGAAAGCCCCCGGGCCGGATGGGTTTCCAGCCAGATTTTTCCAAAGGAATTGGAGTATTGTTAAGAAAGATGTGATAAATGCGGTCCTGAAATTTTGTAAAGAAGGAGTTATGCCGGAAGGGATCAATAACACGGTCATAGTGCTCATACCAAAGAACAACAATCCAGAATATTTGAAAGACTTCCGACCCATTAGCCTTTGCAACTTGATTTATAAGGTGATTTTCAAGTGTATGGTGAACCGGCTGAGACCACTTCTTGATGATCTGATCTTAGAGACACAAATTGCTTTTATACCCGGTCGCTTGATCATGGATAATGCCATGATCGCCTTTGAGTGTTTCCATAAAATTCAGCATAGCAGGCGAGCATCTAATACTCACTGTGCCTTCAAGTTGGATTTGGCAAAAGCATGTGATAGGGTTGACTGGGGTTTTATGGAAGCGGCCCTCTTGAAACTAGGCTTTGACAAAAGATGGGTAGGATTCAGGGTGGACGGCACGAGCGGTCTTTAGGACCGGCTCGTGGCCCGCTCGGTCCGGCCAGGCTCGGTCCTGGCCCGGCATGAAATCCAGCCGGTCCGGGCCCTGCAAATGGGACCGAAAATCCCTCGGTCCGGTCCGGTTAAAGCTCGGTCTGACCGAGCGGACCGGCGAACTCGAGCTGTGGCATGGCGGGAGCATGGCAGGGGCATGTCGGGACGAGGCGGGGGCGTGCCCAGGGCGTGCCAGGGGCGTGGCGGGGGCGTGTCGACGTCGTGGCAGGCGCGTGGCGAGCACGTGGCCGGAGCTGCGTGGCGGGCGCATCGGTCGTGCACTGGTCAGCGCCGCCGTCATTCATCCGCGCGGCCACCGGCCTCCCTGACGCTGGCAAGCATGTCTACTGGATGCGCCACGCCCGGATCTATCACCTGGAAGGTAGAACTTGAAGCGGGAGGCCCTACACCGCCGCTGCACACTGGCCGTCATGCACTGGCCGTCGTGCCAGATTCTTCGTGGCTGTTGCTTCCCGAGCTCTGCCTGGCCACCGTGCCGTCCACCGTGAGTCATAGAAGTCGCCGGACACCTCCACGACGAGCCCCTCTGCCTCCAGCGTCCTCCCCGCGTCGCCGTGCTCCGGCGCGAGCTCTGTGGTGACCACCGGCCGGTCCAAACGAGCCGCTCGGTCCGGCTCGGGCTTTCGTCGCTGCGGTCCGGTCCCTGAAAACAGGACCGCGACGCTGCTCGGTCCGGTCCGGTCCGGACCGCCGACGGCCGGTCCAAACGACGGCTCGGTCAGGGACCGGACCGGCCCGGACCATGTCCACCCTGAGGTAGGATGGGTGATGAGTTGTGTGAAATCTATGAGGTACACAATTAAATACAATGGAGAGCTTCTGGATCCGTTCATCCCCTCGAGAGGACTGCGACAAGGAGACCCGCTGAGTCCTTATTTGTTCCTCTTTGTGGCGGAAGGGCTGTCTTGTTTGCTGAACAAGGAGATTAGCCGAGGATAGATTACCCCCCTTAAAGTGGCCAAAGGGAGCCCCGGGATATTGAACCTATTGTTTCCCGACGATAGTTTGTTGTTCTTTAAGGCATGCAAAGTGGAGGCTAGAAGTATTATGGAGATTTTAGACAATTTCTAGAAGGGTTCAGACCAACCCCTGTCGTAAATAAGAGGAACTTCAGATTGATGAAAGGATGTGTCTAGGTCTCAGTCAACTGAGGTGTCAGTAATGTGATATAGTATATGGGAAGCAAAAGGAAAAAAACTGAAAAGAAACTTTTGTACAAATCTCAATGCAAGATCAATGGAATATTAGTATCTGAGTGAGACATAACAAAGTCTAAGTTGACTTAGACTTAGCAAAACTGTTCATGAAAACGTGGAGCTGTGTTTCCCTCGCTTCACCAAATTGCACTGCGGCGGTTTCCTGAATTTAGCTTCTTAACGGTAAAGCGTTCGGGCTGGCTCATCTATTAGACATTGTGAAGTTTGGAATGGAGAGATTCAAGACCTAAAAATTCACTCTCGAAAGTGTCGTACACCATCATTGAGGAAGAGAGATGTTTTATTATTTCTTAAAAAATGACACATCATCATCACGATGCACACGGGCAGAAGGAGCGAGATGTATTGGTAGGTTTGCTTACATCTAGCAATACTCGCCGCATGTCCACTTGCGCACCACCTCATCCAGAGCGGTCGTGGCGGCACCGCCTTCAAGAAGAGCTTCCTTGGCCGCCTTCTGCAGCGCCGCCACATTAGCTCTCACCTGGGCGGCTTTCCCTTTGCCAGCCATTACTTCCCTCACTGCCGCCGCAATTTCCTCCTTCCTCTTTGTCGCCGGCACTCGCAAGGCGACCCCAACACCCTCCGAAAGCATCACGGCGTTCTGCCGCTGCTCGGCGAAGAGCGGCCACGTGACCATGGGCACGCCGTGCACCAGGCTCTCCAGGACCGAGTTCCACCCACAGTGCACCAAGAAGCCTCCCGTGGCCTCGTGAGCGAGCACCTCCGTCTGCGGCGCCCACGACGGCACCAGGAGGCCGACGTCCTTGATCCTCTCCACAAACCCCTCCGGGAGGTAGGCTAGGGGGTCCTTCTTGCTCTCGGCGTCGTAGTAGTTGGCGTTCACGTTCCCCTCGTCGCTCGGGCTCCGCACCACCCACAGGAAGCGCTGCCCGCTGAGCTCCAGCCCGAGGGCCAGCTCACGCATATGCTCCGCCGGTAGCGAGCCTCCGGAGCCAAACGAGACGAAGATAACGGACTTGGGCGGCTGCCGGTTGAGCCAGTCCAGGCACGCAGCGCGCGGCTCCTCGCCGGCGTCGGCCCGTATGAGTGGACCGATGTTGTACACCGGAGGGCGCCCGGGCTCCGGGTGAGAGAGCACCCTGGCAGCGTCCGGCTCGACGGCGTCGAAGGAGTTCACCAGGATGGCCTCGGATTCTAGGTAGCGCTTGGCGTGGTGCACCATCCACCGGTAGCAGGGGTCAGACTTGTCCTGGAACGGCGACATGACGTCCGGCCCCGGGATGGGGACGCAGCCGGGCAGACTGACGGGCTCAGCGAGGTCCCGGAACTCACCGGGCATGGAAACATCGATCTCCGGGAGGTGGAGGATGAACGTTAGCCCATGCAGGTTCCCCGGATGGAACAGGTACCTTCTCGGCACGCCGGCGGCCACGGCAGCGTCGAACGAGTCCGTCCCGAAGAGATCGGTCACGTAGGCCACCAGCCGCGTCGTCTCCCTGAGCCCCGACAGAACCCCCGTCAGCGCCGGCACCAAGCGGGCGCACTCCTCGGACATGAGCGTCTCGATGGTGGCGCCGGGTGGCAGATCGGAGAGGTCGACGGGCGGAAGGGACACGGAGGAGATGGCGGCCGGGAGGAAGGCGAGGAAGGACCGCTGCGTGGCGGACGCCGTGGAGGCGAAGGTGATGAGCGTGGCCGTGACGCCGTGCCGCGCGGCCAGGCGCTTGGCAAGCTCCGCGAGCGGGATCAGGTGGCCCATCCCGGGCGTCACCAGCATTGCCACGTGCGGTGGCCGGCGAGCCTCAGCCGTGCCGCTCGCCTCCATTGTTTTGCGCCTGTGTTTTCTCCGTGGGATTATTTACGGTGGTTGTGCTTGACCTCGTACGTGTATTGCTTTTGGGGGTTTATAAGTAGGGAAGGAAGATAGAATCAATTTATCCAACAGCATGTTTGTCAAAAAATATAAATCCAGCATGCATGCAGATTCATATCGCCAAATCTGATCTATAGATAGGCCTGCAGCCGTGATGGGAACGTGGATCACGCGCAGACAGTATTATTGATTGGTCGGTTCGGCTCCTTGTGGCCCAATCATTTGCATCATTTACTCAGCTGTGGCTATGTGGGGTGAGCTAAACATGAAAGTTTGGCAAGTTCCGATTTTACCTTTTTTTTATATTTTTTGCGGGGAGCGATTTTACCATTTGACGGTGCGGCGGAGTTTAAGACCGGTAAAAAGGTTCAATTCACAAACTCATCCGCGTCGTTCGCCTCCCCCAGACAACATTGTTGTCCCTTGTGGTGTCCATCGGTCTTTCCCTTTCCAACCTTATCTTTTCACCCACCTCTCTCCGTCACTCATTTCCTCCTCATCTTTTCCTTTTTATATCTTCATTCGTTAAGCTAGCTAAGAAAAAACAGAGCGGCGGCGGCTTCCCATGGCAACCAACCATCATCTCAGCTCGAGACGCGTCATCCTCTATACCAATATATATAAATTAAAGGGGCTAATTCAATTAATCTCGACAAT